>NC_041388.1:395081481-395171448 GCF_002162155.2 Triticum dicoccoides | reverse complement strand
CCCGGCCACCGTCTCCTCGGTGCCCGTCCTCGCCGATGCCGCCGCGGGGGAAGGCCGGCGACCCCTCCGGCGAACTCCTCCCTCTCCACCGGTGAGCTCATTCCCCTCCAGCGAACTCCGGCGCCGATCTGCTACAGTGCCTCGACTGCGCCTCGGTTTCCGTGCAAACCCTAGATCTGAGAGAGGTTGATTTTTTTCCCTAAGTCCCCGGAATTTCCTAGTCCAAGTGCCCATGTTCATATCCTTGTAACTTTGCATCCGTAACTCCGATTTGGGCATATAGCATATCAAAATGTTCGCCTCAGAGAGTACATCATTTCATTCCATTGCGTCATTTTCATTTGAGTTCATCTTGATGCCCGAAATTCTGTTAGAAGAGGGCTACTTGAGATAATTGTCAGATCTGCTGCTCCATTTAGCTTTTTGTCATTTTTGCCATGATTATTGTGTGCATGATATGCCCTGATGTTCTACATATTTTTGTTAAGGGTTTTTTCATCTTTCCAGAGGTGCAACCCATGTATTTTTGTGATGTGTGTGGTGACTAGCACGAGCTTGCAAGTGGTGCACTTGGTAATTCTGTTTTCAGGGACTTAGCATTTCTACTAAGTCCTTGAGCTGTTTATCTCATGTTGCCATATGTTCATGTTGTTTCCTAGTGATCCGTGCCTCTTTTGAGGATGATCAGTAAGGATGTTTTGTTAATCTTGTAGTGCTCTATCCATCCATGTCTTTGTTTGCAATTATGGAGCACCCTAGCTTGAGTCAATTGAGCTCTACTTTTGCTACTTTGTGAATCTGGGCAGATTGTCAACTTGTTTGCAATTTTGCCGATGATGTTGTAGTTGATCTGTGCATGCTATGCTATTTTTCTTGCCATGTATAGCTTGCATTTTGTGTGTTCTTGATAGATGTATGCTTAGATTGTCATGTCTTGCTCCGTAGGGAGTGCATCAAGCTCGTAAACATGCCTACTTGAGTTATGTTTCAGCATGTGCCAGTTTTCACTAAGTCTGAAAACTGATTATGTTTTTGCTATGTTCACATGCTTGCAATTGTATTTTTTGATCCCTTTTGGCTCAAGGTCACTAAGGGACTTTTGTTAAGCTATTTGAGTAGCTCCATGTCATGTTTTACTTTGTCATGTTCAGGTCCTGTAGCATGTAGTTTTGTTGCTCCAAAGAGTGCTACCTGATCTGAAATTCCAGACAAGTGTTAATTTCACTGAGTCTGAGATCTGTTTGTCATATGCATTTTTGCCATGTTTGTTTGAACCTGTTAATGGATGAATTGGCCGTAGCTCAGTGCTAGACTTTTGTTAAGCATCTTGAATGCATCCCTGCCATGTATTTTGTTGTCATGTTTGGGTCTTGTAGCATGTTCATCTCATTGCATTTAGATGGCTACTTGCTGTAAATCGCAGACCGGTGTCATACTTGTTTTGCTTGCCATTTCCAAACCGTAACTCCGATTCCGGTGATCTTTGTATCGTTTCCAAGCGATTTCATCTCATCTTTCCGGTGGCACATTTGGATTTCCATGTTGAGGCCAGGATCTTGCATTCCATATCAAATCTTGCATATGCATCCCGCATCGCATCCCGCATAGCATATCATCCTTGCATCATGTTGTTTGAGCTTTGCACGTGGTTGATTGTGTCCTTGTTGCTTGTTTGTCCTGTTTGGGTAGAGCCGGGATACGAGTTTGCTAATGAGGAGCCCGTTGAGTTTTCTTTCGAGGATCCAGTCAACTCTGACAACTTTGCAGGCAAGATGATCATACCCTCGAAATCACTACTATCTTTGCTATGCTAGATTGCTCGCTCTTTTGCTATGCCAATGCTACGATGCCTACCATTTGCTTTCCAGCCTCCCAATTGCCATGTCAAACCTCTAACCCACCTTGTCCTAGCAAACCGTTGATTGGCTATGTTACCGCTTTGCTCAGCCCCTCTTATAGCATTGCTAGTTGCAGGTGAAGATCGGAGGCCGTTCCTTGTTGGAACATTTATTTACTTGTTGGGATATCATTATATTGCTATGTTATCTTAATGCATCTATACACTTGGTAAAGGGTGGAAGGCTCGGCCTCTCGCCTAGTGTTTTGTTCCACTCTTGCCGCCCTAGTTTCCGTCATATCGGTGTTATGTTCCCGGATTTTGCGTTCCTTACGCGGTTGGGTTATGATGGGAACCCCTTGATAGTTCGCCTTGATTAAAGCTTTTCCAGCAATGCCCAACCTTAGTTTTACCATTTGCCACCTAGCCTCTTTTTCCCTTGGGTTTCCGGAGCCCGAGGGTCATCTTATTTTAAACCCCCCCCCCCCGGGCCAGTGCTCCTCTGAGTGTTGGTCCACCTCGTCAGCCGCCGGTGGCCACCAGGGGCAACTCTGGGCTGGCCTACCGGAAGTTTGGACATCTGAGTGTGCCCTGAGAACGAGATATGTGCAGCTTGTTGGACATATGCCCTAGAGGCAATAATAAATTAGTTATTATTATATTTCCTTATTCATGATAATCGTTTATTATCCATGCTAGAATTGTATTGATAGGAAACTCAGATACATGTGTGGATACATAGACAACACCATGTCCCTAGTAAGCCTCTAGTTGACTAGCTCGTTGATCAATAGATGGTTACGGTTTCCTGACCATGGACATTGGATGTCATTGATAACGGGATCACATCATTAGGAGAATGATATGATGGACGAAGACCCAATCCTAAGCCTAGCACAAGATCATGTAGTTCGTATGCTAAAGCTTTTCTAATGTCAAGTATCATTTCCTTAGACCATGAGATTGTGCAACTCCCGGATACTGTAGGAGTGCTTTGGGTGTGCCAAACGTCACAACATAACTGGGTGGCTATAAAGGTACACTACAGGTATCTCCGAAAGTGTCTGTTGGGTTGGCACGAATTGAGACTGGGATTTGTCACTCCGTGTAAACGGAGAGGTATCTCTGGGCCCACTCGGTAGGACATCATCATAATGTGCACAATGTGATCAAGGAGTTGATCACGGGATGATGTGTTACGAAACGAGTAAAGAGACTTGCCGGTAACGAGATTGAACAAGGTATCGGGATACCGACGATCGAATCTCGGGCAAGTATCGTACCGCTAGACAAAGGGAATTGTATACGGGATTGATTAAGTCCTTGACATCGTGGTTCATCCGATGAGATCATCGTGGAACATGTGGGAGCCAATATGGGTATCCAGATCCTGCTGTTGGTTATTGACCAGAGAGTCATCTCGGTCATGTCTGCATGTCTCCCGAACCCGTAGGGTCTACACACTTAAGGTTCGGTGACGCTAGGGTTATAGAGATATTAGTATGCGGTAACCTGAAAGTTGTTCGGAGTCCTGGATGAGATCTCGGACGTCACGAGGAGTTCTGGAATGGTCCGGAGGTAAAGATTTATATATGGGAAGTCCTATTTCGGCCATCGGGACAAGTTTCGGGGTCACCGGTATTGTACCGGGACCACCGGAAGGGTCCCGGGGGTCCACCGGGTGGGGCCACCTGCCCCGGGGGCCACATGGGCTGTAGGGGGTGCGCCTTGGCCTATATGGTCCAAGGGCACCAGCCCCAAGAGGCCCATGCGCCAAGAGAAGAGGGAAAGGAAGAGTCCTAAAGGGGGAAGGCACCTCCGAGGTGCCTTGGGGAGGAGGGACTCCTCCCTGGCCGCACCCTTCCTTGGAGGAAGGGACAAGGCTGCGCCCCCCCTCTCCCTTGGCCCTATATATAGTGGGGGGAAGGGAGGGCAGCACCACCCCGAGCCCTGGCGCCTCCCTCTCCCTCTCCAACACCTCCTCCTCCTCCATAGTGCTTAGCGAAGCCCTGCCGGAGTACTGCAGCTTCACCACCACCACGCCATCGTGCTACTGCTGAAGCCATCTTCCATCAACCTCTCCTCCCCCTTTGCTGGATCAAGAAGGAGGACACGTCGCTGCTCCATACGTGTGTTGAACGCGGAGGTGCCGTCCGTTCGGCGCTACGATCATCGGTGATTTGGATCACGACGAGTACGACTCCATCAACCCCGTTCTCTTGAACGCTTCTGCGCGCGATCTACAAGGGTATGTAGATCCACTCCTCCCTCGTTGCTAGATGACTCCATAGATTGATCTTGGTGACACGTAGAAAATTTTGAATTATTGCTACGTTCCCCTACAATGGCATCATGAGCTAGGTCTATGCATAGTTTCTATGCACGAGTAGAACACAGAGTAGTTGTGGGCGTTGATTTTGTTCAATATGCTTACCATTACTAGTCCAATCTTGATTCGGTGGCATTGTGGGATGAAGCAGCCCGGACCGACCTTACACGTACTCTTACGTGAGACTGGTTCCACCGACTGACATGCACTAGCTGCATAAGGTGGTTAGCGGGTGTCTGTCTCTCCCACTTCAGTCGGATCGGATTCGATGAAAAGGGTCCTTATGAAGGGTAAATAGCAATTGGCATATCACATTGTGGTTTTTGCGTAGGTAAGAAACGTTCTTGCTAGAAACCCATAGCAGCCACGTAAAACATGCAAACAACAATTAGAGGATGTCTAACTTGTTTTTGCAGGGTATGCTATGTGATGTGATATGGCCAAAAGGATGTGATGAATGATATATGTGATGTATGAGATTGATCATGTTCTTGTAATAGGAATCACGACTTGCATGTCGATGAGTATGACAACCGGCAGGAGCCATAGGAGTTGTCTTAATTTATTTATGACCTGCGTGTCAACATAAACGTCATGTAATTACTTTACTTTATTGCTAACCGTTAGCTGTAGTAGTAGAAGTAATAGTTGACGAGACAACTTCATGAAGACACGATGATAGAGATCATGATGATGGAGATCATGGTGTCATGCCGGTGACGATGATGATCATGGAGCCCCGAAGATGGAGATCAAGAGGAGAAAAATGATGATGGACATATCATGTCACTATTTGATTACATGTGATGTTTATCATGTTTATGCATCTTGTTTGCTTAGAACGACGGTAGTAAATAAGATGATCCCTCATTAAAATTTCAAGAAGGTGTTCCCCCTAACTGTGCACTGTTGCGAAAGTTCGTTGTTTCGAAGCACCACGTGATGATCGGGTGTGATAGATTCTTACGTTCACATACAACGGGTGTAAGACAGATTTACACACGCGAAACACTTAGGTTGACTTGACGAGCCTAGCATGTGTACAGACATGGCCTCGGAACATAAGAGACCGAAAGGTCGAGCATGAGTCGTATGGTAGATACGATCAACATGAAGATGTTCACCGATGTTGACTAGTCTGTCTCACGTGATGATCGGACACGGCCTAGTTGACTCGGATCATGTAATCACTTAGATGACTAGAGGGATGTCCATCTGAGTGGGAGTTCATAAGATGAACTTAATTATCCTGAACATAGTCAAAAGGTCTTCGCAAATTATGTCGTGGCTTGCGCTTTAGTTCTACTGTTTAGATATGTTCCTAGAGAAAATTTAGTTGAAAGTTGATAGTAGCAATTATGCGGACTAGGTCCGTAAACTGAGGATTGTCCTCATTGCTTCATAGAAGGCTTATGTCCTTAATGCACCGCTCAGTGTGCTGAACCTCGAACGTCGTCTGTGGATGTTGCGAACATCTGACATACACATTTTGATAACTACGTGATAGTTCAGTTAAACGGTTTAGAGTTGAGGCACCGAAGACATTTTGAAATGTCGCGAAACATATGAGATGTTTCGAGGGCTGAAATTGGGATTTCAGGCTCGTGCCCACGTCAAGAGGTATAAGACCTCCGATGATTTTCTTAGCCTGCAAACTAAGGAGAAAAGCTCAATTGTTGTGCTTGTGCTCAGATTATCTGAGTACAACAATCGCTTGAATCGAGTGGGAGTTGATCTTCCAGATGAAATAGTGATGGTTCTCCGAAGTCATTACCACCAAGCTGCTAGAGCTTCGTGATGAACTATGATATATCAGGGACATATATGATGATCCTTGAGATATTCGCGATGTTTGACACTACGAAAGTAGAAATCAAGAAGGAGCATCAATTGTTGATGGTTGGTGAAACCACTAGTTTCAAGAAGGGCAAGGGAACAAAGGGATACTTCATGAAACGGCAATTCAGCTGCTGCTCTAGTGAAGAAACCCAAGGTTGAACCCAAACCCGAGACTGAGTGCTTCTGTAATAAGGGGAACAGCCACTGGAGCAGAATTACCCTAGATACTTGGTAGATGAGAAGGCTGGCAAGGTCGATAGAAGTATATTGGATATACATTGTGTTAATGTGTACTTTACTAGTACTCCTAGTAGCACCATGGTATTAGATACCGGTTCGGTTGCTAAATGTTAGTAAACTCGAAATAAAAGGCTGCAGAATAAACGGAGACTAGCTAAAGCTGAGCTGACGATATGTGTTGGAAGTGTTTCCAAGGTTGATATGATCAAGCATCGCACGCTCCCTCTACCATCGAGATTGATATTAAAACCTAAATAATTGTTATTTGGTGTTTGCGTTGAGCGTAGACCTGATTGGATTATGTCTATCTCGATACGGTTATTCATTTAAGGAGAATAACGGTTACTCTGTTTATTTGAATAATACCTTCAATGGTCTTGCACCTAAAATGAATGGTTCATTGAATCTCGATCGTAGTGATACACATGTTCATGCCAAAAGATATAAGATAGTAATGATAGTACCACCTACTTGTGGCACTGCCACTTAAGTCATATCGGTATAAAACGCATGAAGAAGCTCCATGTTGATGGATCTTTGGACTCACTCATTTTTGAAAGGATTGAGACATGCGAACCATGTTTGTTGGTAGATATGCATGAAGAAACTCTATACAGATGGATCGTTTGGACTCACTTGATTTTGAATCACTTGAGACATGCAAATCATACCACATGGGCAAGATGACTGAAAGCCTCGTTTTCAGTAAAATGGAACTAGAAAGCAACTTGTTGGAAGTAATACATATTGATGTGTGCAATCCAATGAGTGCTGAGGCATGTAGTGGATATCGTTATGTTCTTACTTCACAGATGATTTGACTAGATGTTGAGTATATTTACTTGATAAATCATGAGTCTGAATTATTGAAAGGTTCAAGTAATTTCAGGGTGAAGTTGAAAGATCGTCGTGACAAGAGGATAAAAGATCTATGATATGATCATAGAGATGAATATCTGAATTACGAGTTTGGCACAGAATTAAGACATTCTGGAAATTGTTTCACAACTAATACAGCCTGGAACACCATAGTGTGATGGTGTGTTCGAACATCATAACTGCACCCTATTGGATATGATGCATATCATGATTTCTCTTATTGAATTACCACGATAGTTTATGGGTTAGGCATTAAAGACAACCACATTCACTTTAAATAGGGCACCACGTAATTCCGATGAGATGACACCATATGAACTATGGTTTAGAGAAACCTAAGCTGTCATTTCTTAAAAGTTTGGGACTGCGACGCTTATGTGAAAAAGTTTCAGGCTGATAAGCTCGAACCCAAAGCGGATAAAAGCATCTTCATAGGACACCCAAAACAGTTGGGTATACCTCCTGTCTCAGATCTGAAAGCAATAAGGGATTGTTTCTAGAATCGGGTCCTTTCTCGAGGAAAAGTTTCTCTCAAAAGAATTGAGTGGGAGGATGGTGGAGACTTGATGAGGTTATTGAACCGTTTCTTCAACTAGTGTGTGGCAGGGCACAGGAGTTGTTCCTGTGGCACCTACACCAATTGAAGTGGAAGCTTATGATAGTGAACATGAAACTTCAGATCAAGTCACTACCAAACCTCATAGGATGACAAGGATGCGTACTACTTCAGAGTGGTACATAATCCTGTCTTGGAAGTCATGTTGCTAGACAACAATGAACCTACGAGCTATGGAGAAGCGATGGTGGGCCCGGATTCCGATAAATGGCACGAGGCCATAAAATCCGAGAGAGGATCCATGTATGAAAACAAAGTGTAGACTTTGGCAGAACGGCTCGATGGTCGTAATGCTATTGAGTACAAATGGATTTTAAAAAGGAAGACAGACAATGATGGTAAATGTCACCATTAAGAAAGCTCGACTTGTCGTTAAGATGTTTTCCGACAAGTTCAAGGAGTTGACTACGATGAGACTTTCTCACTCGTAGCGATGCTAAGAGTCTGTTGGAATTATATTAGCGATTACTGCATTATTTATGAAATCTTGCAGATAGGATGTCAAAAACATTGTTTCCTCGATGTTTTTTTGAGGAAAGGTTGTATGTGATACAAACCGGAAGGTTTTTGTCAATCCTGAAAGATGCTAATAAGTATGCAAAGCTCCAGCAATCCTTCTAGGGACTGGAGTAAGCATCTCAGAGTTGGAATGTATGCTTTGATGAGATGATCAAAGATTTTGGGTGTATACAAAGTTTATGAGAAACTTGTATTTCCAAAGAAGTGAGTGGGAGCACTATAGAATTTCTGATAAATATATGTTGACATATTGTTGATCAGAAATGGCGTAGAATTTCTGGAAAGCATATAGGGTTATTTGGAAAGTGTTTTTCAATGGAAAGCCTGGATTAAGCTACTTGAACATTGAGCATCAAGATCTATAAAGGATAGATCAAAACGCTTAATGGTACTTTCAAATGAGCACATACCTTGACATGATCTTGAAGGTGTTCAAGATGGATCTGTCAAAGAAGGAGTTCTTGCCTGAGTTGTAAGGTATGAAGTTAAGACTTAAAGCTCGACCACGGCAGAAGAAAGAGGAAGGACGAAGGTCGTCCCCTATGCTTTTGTCATAGGCTCTATACAGTATGCCATGCTGAGTACCGCACCTAATGTGTGCCTTGCCACATATCTGGCAAGAGGGTACAAAGGTAATCTAGGAGTAGATCACCAGATAGCGGTCTAAATTATCCTTAGAGGAATAAGGATATGTTTCTCGGTTATGGAGGTGATAAAGAGTTCGACGTAAAGAGTTACGTCGATGCAAGCTTAACACCTATCCGGATAGCTCTGAGTAGAGATACCGGATACGTATAATGGAGCAACAATTTAGAATAGCTCCAAGTAGAACAGTTATTTGAAATGGCTCCAAATATAGCGTAGTAGCTGCATCTACAAGATGACATAGAGATTTGCGAAGTACATACGGATCTGAAAGATTCAGACCCGTGGACTATAACATCTCTCACAAGCATAACATGTTCAAGCCCAGAACTCATCGAGTGTTAATCACATGGTAATGTGAACTAGATTATTGACTCTAGTAAACTCTTTGGGTGTTAGTCACATGGGGATGTGACCTTGAGTGTTAATCACATATCGATGTGAACTGGATTATTGACTCTAGTGCAAGTGGGAGACTGTTGGAAATATGCCCTAGAGGCAATAATAAATTAGTTATTATTATATTTCCTTGTTCATGATAATTGTTTATTATCCATGCTAGAATTGTATTGATAGGAAACTCAGATACATGTGTGGATACATAGACAACACCATGTCCCTAGTAAGCCTCTAGTTGACTAGCTCGTTGATCAATAGATGGTTACGGTTTCCTGACCATGGACATTGGATGTCATTGATAACGGGATCACATCATTAGGAGAATGATATGATGGACAAAGACCCAATCCTAAGCCTAGCACAAGATCATGTAGTTCGTATGCTAAAGCTTTTCTAATGTCAAGTATCATTTCCTTAGACCATGAGATTGTGCAACTCCCGGATACCGTAGGAGTGCTTTGGGTGTGCCAAATGTCACAACGTAACTGGGTGGCTATAAAGGTACACTACAGGTATCTCCGAAAGTGTCTGTTGGGTTGGCATGAATCGAGACTGGGATTTGTCACTCCGTGTAAACGGACAGGTATCTCTCGGCCCACTCGGTAGGACATCATCATAATGTGCACAATGTGATCAAGGAGTTGATCACGGGATGATGTGTTACGAAACGAGTAAAGAGACTTGCCGGTAACGAGATTGAACAAGGTATCGGGATACCGACGATCGAATCTCGGGCAAGTATCGTACCGCTAGACAAAGGGAATTGTATACGGGATTGATTAAGTCCTTGACATCGTGGTTCATCCGATGAGATCATCGTGGAACATGTGGGAGCCAACATGGGTATCCAGATCCCGCTGTTGGTTATTGACCGGAGAGTGGGGGGAAGGGAGGGCAGCACCACCCCGAGCCTTGGCGCCTCCCTCTCCCTCTCCAGCACCTCCTCCTCCTCCATAGTGCTTAGCGAAGCCCTGCCGGAGTACTGCAGCTTCACCACCACCACGCCGTCGTGCTGCTGCTGAAGCCATCTTCCATCAACCTCTCCTCCCCCTTTGCTGGATCAAGAAGGAGGAGACGTCGCTGCTCCGTGTGTGTGTTGAACGCGGAGGTGCCGTCTGTTCAGCGCTAGGATCATCGGTGATTTGGATCACGACGAGTACGACTCCATCAACCCCGTTCTCTTGAACGCTTCCGCGCGCGATCTACAAGGGTATGTAGATCCACTCCTCCCTCGTTGCTAGATGACTCCATAGATTGATCTTGGTGATACGTAGAAAATTTTGAATTATTGCTACGTTCCCCTACACAGCTCCTATCGGGATTTGTTGGCACATTCGGGCGGTGTTGCTGGTCTTGTTTTAACCTGTCGAAATGTCTTGAAGAACCGAGGTACCGAGTCTGATCGGAACGTCTCAGGAGGAGGTCTATTCCTTCGTTGACCGTGAGAGCTTGTCATGGGCTAAGTTGGGACTCCCCTGCAGGGATTTGAACTTTCGAAAGCCGTGCCCGTGGTTATGGGCAGATGGGAATTTGTTAATGTCCGGTTGTAGATAACTTGAACCTTAACTTAATTAAAATGAATCAACCGTGTGTGTTACCGTGATGGCCTCTTCTTGGTGGAATCCGGGAAGTGGACACGGTGTTGGAGTAATGTTTGCGCAGGTTGTCCTCTAGTTTCTCGCTCGCGCTTTGCCTCCTCTTCTCGCTCTCTTTTGCGAATAAGTTAGCCACCATATATGCTAGTCGCTTGCTGCAGCTCCACATATATTTTTACCTTGCCTTACCTATAAGCTTAAATAGTCTTGACCGCGAGGGTGCGAGATTGCTGAGTCCCTGTGGCTCATAGATTACTATTACACCAGATGCAGGTCCAGATGATTCTGCTCCAGGTGACGCGCTCGAGCTCAAGTGGGAGTTCGACGAGGACTCTCAACATTATTATGTTTCCTTTCCTGATGATCAGTAGTGGTGCCCAGTTGGGGGTGATCTGGACCGTGTCGCATGTTGGGTTATCTTTTATTTTGGCACCGTAGTCGGGCCATGAGTGTTTGGATCATGTATGTTATTTATGTATTTGATTGACGTGGCGAGTGTAAGCCAACTATGTTATCCCTTTTTATTATCTATATTACATGGGATGTTTGTGATGATTGCCTGACTTGCGACATATGCCTTCAATGCGATTATGCCTCTAAATCGTGCCTCGACACGTGGGAGATATAGTCGCATCAAGGGTGTTACAGTAACGCAGGGGCGACCTTTCAGCAGCTGATGCACATCACCTTGGGCCCGCAGCTCAGGAAGAATGTTGAGGCTTACGTCGATGACATTGTGGTGAAGTCTCGGGAGGCCAGGACCCTGATACAAGACCTGGAGGAAACCTTCGTGAGCCTCAACACAGTGAACCTGCGGCTCAACCCAGAGAAGTGTGTGTTCGGAGTCCCCTCGGGCAAGCTCTTGGGTTTCCTCGTGTCCCACCGAGGCATCGAGGCTAACCCGGAAAAAGGTCAAGGCGGTCGAGGACATGAGCCCACCAAAGACCCTCAAAGAAATGCAGAAGCTCACTGGGCGCGTGACCGCGCTGGGGCGCTTCATCTCCAAGTTGGGGGAGTGAGCGCTACCCTTTTTCAGCTAATGAAGAAAAAGGGGCCCTTTGAATGGACTAAAGAGGCCGACAAGGCGTTCCAGGATCTCAAGAGATACCTGACCAGCCCTCCGGTCATGGTGGCCTCGCGCCCTCAAGAGCCCCTGGTGCTTTACCTCGCCGCCACTCCCTACTCCGCTAGCGCAACCTTGGTGGCGGTTAGGGAGGAGCGTCGAATCAAAACCACAACAGCAGCCCGGGACAAGGCAAAACAGGAACAAGGAAGGCCCACAGAAACCGCCACCACGACTGAGGAGGATCAGCCGCCACAGAGGAGTGCACCGGAGGCGGAAGAGGCCCCTCTCCCAGATGGCCAGCCTCGGGAGGCCTCATCGCCTCAGGAGGCGCCATGGTCTCCGGAGGGCGCCACCAGCACTAACGCACCCAACCTCGTTGAGCACCCAGTGTACTTCGTCAGCACGGTGTTGCGGGACGCGAGGGCACGGTACCCCATGCCTCAGAAACTCCTCCTCGTGCTACTGGTGGCCTCGCGCAAGCTACAACACTATTTTCAGGGTCGCCCCATCAAGGTCGTCTCGTCATACCCCCTGGAGAGAGTGCTCAGGAGCCCTAACTCAGCTGGAAGGGTCGTTGAGTGGAACATAGAACTGCAAGCGTTTCAGCTCGAATTCAGCACGACCAGAGTCATCAAGGGAGCAGCATTAGCGGATTTTGTGGCAGAGTGGACGGAGGCACCAGGCCTCAAGGCCGATGAGGGTCGGTCCCTCTCCCCGGGAAGCGAGGCGCCAGAAGGTTGGGTCATGTACTTCGATGGGGCGTTCTCCAGGCATGGCGCTGGGGCTGGGGCGGTGCTTATATCGCCCACTCAGGACAAGCTCTACTACGCTGTACAACTCTGTTTCCAGCAAGGTGAAAAGGTCTCCAACAACATAGCGGAGTATGAAGGTTTAATAGTGGGCTTGAAGGCCGCAGCTGCCCTGGGGGTGAAACGCCTCACCATCAAGGGCGATTCGCAGCTCCTTGTCAATTTCTCCAACAAGGTGTACGAGCCAAAAGATGAGCACATGGAAGCCTACCTTGCAGAGGTCCGCAGGATGGAGAAGCAGTTCTGGGGGTTGGAGTTGCAGCATGTGCCCCGTGGCACCAATCAGGAGGCCGACGACATTGCCAAACGGGCCTCCAAGCGGTTACCTCAGGAGCCTGGCGTCTTCGAGGAGCGGCTCTTCAAGCCCTCAGCCCTGCTGTCATTGTCAAACACGGCTCAGCCTTGGGAGGAGCTCCCCCAGCCACCTGCCTCAGGAGCCCCGGTCTATGGCCCGGCCTCAGGAGCACGCCTCCTCCTAACGATGGAACCTCAGGAGGGGTGCTGGATCACGGAGCTCCGGAGTTACTTAACACAAGGGACCCTGCCGGAGAAGGAGGAGGAGGCGGAGCGTGTGGCACGGCAGGCCACGGCATACTGCATCAAGGATGGAGAGCTCTACCGGAAGCGACCAAACGATGTATCCCTGCGCTGCATCTCCAGGGAGCAAGGAAAGGAACTGCTGGAAGATATACACGGCGGAGACTGTGGACATCATTCATCATCACGGACCCTCATCGGCAAGGCGTTCCACAGTGGGTTTTATTGGCCCACCGCACTCAATGACGCCGTCGAACTGGTGAAAGCTTGTGAGGCCTGCCAGTTCCATGCTAAGCAAATCCACCAGCCGGCAGGAGGCCTGCAGACTATACCCCTTTCGTGGCCATTCGCAGTCTGGGGGCTGGACATCCTGGGCCCGTTTCCTCGGGCGCCAGGGGGCTACCGCTACCCCTACGTCGTCGTGGACAAGTTCACCAAGTGGGCTGAAGTAGAGGCCGTCCGCACCATCCCCGCGGGTTCCGCGGTCAAGTTCATCAGGGGCATCGTGAGCCGGTTCGGGGTGCCGAACCGCATCATCACAGACAACGGTTCGCAGTTCACCAGTAACCTCTTCAAAACATACTGTGCTAACCTTGGAACGCAGATATGCTACGCTTCGGTGGCGCACCCCCGAAGCAATGGCCAGGCCGAGTGTTGGGGATATTACTACTGGGCGTAAACCGGCCAGGACAAGCCGGGTTAACTTCATCAGTAGTTGAGTGTGATAAAAGCCCATGTGGGCAGATGAGGGCTAAAGGCCCATAATCGGTTTAAGGCCTATAGCTATAAACCGGCGTCGGTATGTAACTTATGTTATAAGTTAGGAATAGTTGAGACCGAACCGGACGCATCTATGAGCCGGTATCGGGACTCTGTAAACCGACGGGCGTCCCCATGTATATAAGGGGACGACCCGGTGGCAGTTCAAGGACAGACAATAACTCGAGACATAGGCGAAGATTATTTGCTCCATAGTCATCGAAACACCCATTAATTCCATCACAACTAGACGTAGGCTTTTACCTTCATTGAAGGGGCCGAACTAGTATAAACTCTCTTGCGTCCTTGTGTCCGCTTTAACCCCTTCAAGCTAACCCGTAGCGATGGCTCCACGACTAAGTCCTTTCTCTAGGACATCTGCCGTGACAAAACCACGACAGTTGGCGCCCACCGTGGGGCTATCGCATGATGGTTTCCGGTTCTTGGAGGGCCGCTTTGAAGGACTCGAGGGCTACGCTGTAGGCCAGATGACTAAGAGTCATCGCGGCAAACTCTACATCGACGATGCAGGCTGGGGCCCCGAGGCCGGCTCAATTGAGTACGGGTACCGGGTCCCCTTTGGTAGCATTCATGTTTTCATTGGCAAGATCGATGAACCGGGCCCTGAGCCGGACATCTGCATCGACCTCGTCGAGACGACTCAGCATACGCGATCCGCCTGGTTAGACCGGCCATGAAGCATGCCTTCGTGGGAATGATCCATGGAGGGAGTTATGAGGATGGATCGGAGCTTCGCAGGGCGACTGCCGTTCGTTCCGGTGATGAATCTTCGACCGGAGAAACTGAATCTCTTTATCAGCTACAAGATGGCCGGATTGAGAGCTGTTCCGATGGCGACAGTATTCCGGACCCTTCTGATCTGCCTAACCGGGTTGGAATATTCATGACCAGAACACAAGCAGCGCTTCGCTCTTCGACAGCCGCGGCAACGATCTCCGGTTCAGCAGCGGCAACGGTTGCCGGGGCGGGAGGCCCTGTGCGCCCACCCGATCAGGTTCTATCAGAACTATTTGATGTGTTGGCTGTGCTTATGGCAGAACTTAATCCGCCAGATCAGGACGCTCACAACACGGAGATTGCAAAGGTAAAGGAACAAATCACCCAGGCCAAAACGGATCTGGCGGCTGAGGACACCAGGATGGCCGCAGAGCGGGCCACTTTAGACGCACAGGCCTACAGGCTTATGTTGGATCAGAGCGCGTCGCATGCAGTCATGAGGAGGAAGCACCGGTCCCGCTTACCTCCGGTTTTCGAGGCCAGAGACCTTTTCAACACTCCAGGACCAAGAGCTAGTAATCCGCTGGAGGGGAACCGGGCAGAAGCCCCTGGGACCGGTGCACCGGTTCAGCCCCGACAGATGGACCCGCCTCGTCAAAACACCGTTATACCTCGGGATGCTTTAACAACTCCGGGTCACTACTCCAACCCAATGGACAATCTTGTTGCCGCTGCTGCACGATTGGAGGCCATTCCAGTTGAAGGTGACTCGCCACAAGCAGTAGAGACGCGACGGGTCAAGGAACTTCTGAGGACAGCTTTGGCCCAACAGGAGGCGTACTCGTACAGCCGCAACCAAAACCACTCGACCCCCCGTCCAAGCCGGAGCTATAGCAGACATATGGATGAACCAGCAGTGTCGAGTAATGAACGACGTGGAGCACCCTGTGGTAACAACCCGACGGGTGGTGCTGATGACGCTCAGGAAGTGGTGAACCGGGCCCGAGCGCGTAGGGAGGCCGAGTTAGCCGCACAGCATCAGGCTCGGCAGCTCACGCCGGTTCGTCCAACCATTTCGATCGAACCTGGTGTTACTTCTAGTTCTTTGGGGGTGCCTTGCCTCGTCCCCACTTTACGCAACGTGCGCTTGCCCAAGGATTTTAAAGGCCCACACAAGGTACCAAATTATACGGTGGATCAACCACCAGAGACATGGGTAGAGAGCTATGAGATGGCCATGGAGATGCTTGATGTGGATGACACGGCGTGTGCGAAATACTTCACCATGATGCTTGAAGGAGCGGGCTGTACTTGGTTAAAAAGCTTTCTCGCTAATTCTATCAGTTCATGGGCCCAATTACGAGCCCGGTTTATCAACAATTTCAAGGATACCTGTAAACAGCCTATGTCGATAGTGGACTTAGCTGCATGCGTCCAGGAGGAAGGAGTGTCAACGACTCATTGGGTGCGTCGGGTTTCACAAGTGTCGCACTCCTCAGACCGCATCAACGCTGACATCGCAGTATTAACCCTAGAAGGCAACTGCCGGTTTGGGCCCCTGAAGTTGAAATTGGGATGGATGAAGCGTCATTGCACCGACATGGGGACCCTCATGGCCGCTTTGGTAAAATATGCTAATTCTGATAGTACCAAGGATCCCGAATCTGATGATGACAAGACAGGGAAGGGGAAGAAGAACAGCAGCTCCAAAGGTCAGCAGCATCACTGGGTAGGCAATGGTGGAGGAGGCAAGCGTAAAGCGGATGGCAACATGGATTTTGTGGCTAATACCAACGTACAGGACAATGGCCAACGGTGCAAGGGTAGGCCGAAAAATCGTAGTGGAGCGCCCAACCCCAACCCAAGCCGCCTGAACTATCTACTAAGCCAGCCCTGTCCAAGACATGGGACGAAGGAGGAGCCAGCAAATCACCTTTGGAAGGATTGCTTTATTATGCAGGAGTTCAAGAATTCTAATAATTTCCGGTATGATCACGGAACTGGCAGTGGCTCAGGGTCCGGGCCGGGTTACGGTGGAGGAAGTTCCGGTTCAGGATTTAATGGTAATCCGGGCAGACATAATGGTCAAAATAGTTAGAACAACCAGGGTGGTTACAACCAACAGCAGCAACAGTCAGGTTACCAAAGCAACCCAAAGCAGTTGAGTAATGGGCAGTACCATGTCTTTACCACTAGCTTGGACAAGCGAGACCGGAAGGTTCAGAGGCGGGCAGTCAACTCTGTTGAACCGGCCACACCCCGTTATCTACGTTGGTCTGAACAGCCAATCATATGGAGCAGAGAGGATCACCCACTCCAGGTCGATAATCCGGGTCAGTTGGCTCTGGTGGTGGTGCCTTAGGTGGGAGGTTATAAGTTCACGAAGGTGCTCATGGATGGAGGGAGCGGCATTAACATCCTATACTATGAGACCTTCCGTCGTATGGGACTAACAGATAAGAATCTCAAACCGTCCAATACAGTATTCCACGATGTAGTGCCTGGCAGATCAGCATATCCCATTGGTAAGATAGCTCTTGAAGTGGCCTTTGGGGATGATCATGATTCCAGGTCAGAGACATTAACGTTTGAAGTGGTGAAAATCCAAAGTCCATATCATGCCCTGTTTGGGCGTCCGGCATACGCCAAGTTTATGGCTCGGCCCTGTTATGTGTATTTGCAGCTCAAGATGCCGGGTCACAAGGGGACAATAACGGTTCACGGAAGCCGCAAAATCGCTTTGGAATGCGAGGAAGGAGATGCGGCTTATGCAGAGTCGGTTTGTGCCACCGAGGAGTTGAAGTACTATAAAGACAATGTTGATCCGGCGGACATGACTCCATTGAAGAAGCCAACTATGGAGCATGATCCGGCCCTGAAGTTCAAATCGGCAGCAGAAACTAAGCTTGTTGACTTCGTACCTGGCGATTCATCCAAGCAGTTCAGCATTAGTGCCAACTTGGATCCGAAATAGGAAAGCGCGCTCATCGAGTTCATCCGTGAGAATCGGGACATTTTTTCATGGAAGCCCTCTGACATGCCAGGTGTACCGAGGCAACTCGCTGAGCACACACTTAATGTGGATCCTAAATACAAACCGGTGAAACAGTTCCTCCACTGGTTTAACGAAGAAAGACGCAAGGCAATTGGAGAAGAGGTAGCCAGGCTCTTAGCAGCTGGTTTTATTGTTGAAGTTTTTCACCCTGAGTGGCTTGCCAATCTGGTGCTAGTACTTAAGAAAAACGGCACCTGGCGTATGTGTGTGGATTACACAGATCTTAATAAAGCTTGTCCAACAGATCCTTTTGCCCTCCTCCGTATTGATCAAATCATTGACGATACGGCGGGTTGTGAGTGTTTAAGTTTTTTGGATGCATATTCTGGCTATCATCAGATCAAAATGGCAGTTAAGGACTAGGAGAAGACGGCATTCATAACTCCCTTTGGAGCCTTCTGCTATGTGTCTATGCCCTTTGGGCTCAAAAGTGCCCAGGCAACTTATCAACGGTGTGTACAAAATTGTCTTCACAAGCAGATTGGTCGTAATGTACATGCTTACGTGGATGATATCGTGGTTAAATCCAGGGAGAAGGAGACTCTGGTTGATGATTTGAAGGAAACCTTTGATAACCTAAGGACGTACAAGATGATGCTTAATCCGGACAAGTGTGTCTTTGGTGTACCGGCGGGCAAGTTATTGGGTTTTCTGGTGTCCAACAGGGGAATTGAGGCTAATCCGGAGAAGATCACAGCCATCACCTCCCTGGCTAAACCGAAGTGTATCAATGATGTTCAACGCCTGGCAGGCCGGATTACCGCGTTAAGCCGGTTTATCAGTCGCCTTGGTGAGAAGGCGATCCCTTTGTATCAGATGTTGAAGAAGACGGATCAGTTTGTCTGGAGTTCTGCTGCTGATGAAGCATTTGAGGACTTAAAGTGGCAATTGGCCAATCCGCCTGTGCTCGCCACTCCCATTGACAAGTAGCCGTTACTGCTATATGTTGCTGCTAATGCTCATGCGATCAGTGTGGCTATTTTGGTGGAACGAAAGGAGGCAGGTAAGGAGCATCTGGTTCAACGTCCGGTCTATTATATCAGCGAGGTACTCATTGAGTCCAAGCAAAGGTATCCGCATTGGCAGAAGCTGGTGTATGGAGTTTTTATGGCAAGCCAGAAGCTTAAGCAATACTTCCAAGGGCACCCAATTACGGTGGTCAGTTCTGCTCCTTTGGGAGATATCATCCAGAACCGGGAAGCAACTGGCCGGATTGCAAAGTGGGCTATAGAGCTGGGGCCGTACGGTTTGAAATATGTGCCTCGGACAGCGATTAAGTCTCAAGCACTTGTTGATTTCATCAATGATTGGACGGAAATGCAAGCACCTGAAGAAAAGCCGGATCATACGTATTGGACCATCCATTTTGACGGATCCAGGCAGTTGGAAGGCTCGGAGGCTGGAGTCGTATTAACTTCCCCACGAGGTGATAAGTTTTGTTATGTTCTCCGTTTAATGTTCCCTTGTACTAATAATGCAGCTGAGTATGAAGCCTTGCTCCATGGTCTTCAGATGGCTAAGGAGATGAATCTAAGTCGAGTTAAGTGCTTCAGTGATTCGGACCTTGTGGCTCAGCAAGTGTTTGGCACTTGGGACTCCAAGGACCCACTCATGGCAGCATATCGTCGTGAGGTGGATATTGTTGCAGGTTATTTCAGAGGCTATCAGGTGGACCACGTGGACCAGCGAAAAAATGAAGCGGCGGACGCTTTAAGCCGGCTGGGCTCTCAGCGCAAACTGGTCCCACCCAATGTTTTTCTGGATGTGCTGCACAACCTGTCGGTAAAGATCCCTGGTGAAGAGGATTTGGCCATTCCTGATCCGGAGGCTCAATTGGTGGCAGTTCTTCATGTTATTCCGGATTGGACGCTTCCTTATCTGGCGTACAAGAACCGGGGCGAGTTGCCAGAAGATGAGATTCTGGCCCGGCAGACAAAACCACGACACCGAGCGAGCCAACACAGAGGTCCTGAGGGGCCTCAAGACCAGGACGTTCAAGAAGAAGCTGGAGGCCTGCGGCAGAGGTTGGTACGACGAGCTTCAGTCCATGTTGTGGTCCATCCGCACAACCGCGACCAAGCCGACTGGAGAGACCCCGTTCTTCCTGGTCTACGGAGCCGAAGCGGTCCTCCCTCATGAGGTCAGACGTCGCTCCGCGCGGGTCCTAGCATTCGACGAGGCGCAGCAGGACACCATGCGGGGGATGGACCTCGTGCTGGGGGAGGAACGTCGCCGAGAAGCCGCGCTGCGAGCGGTGAGGTACCAACAAGCACTGCGACGATATCACTGCCGCAACATCTGCCCCAGAACTCTCGAGGTAGGAGACCTCGTGCTCAGGCGGGTTCTCTCCAAGGAGGGACTGCACAAGCTTTCTCCCATGTGGGAGGGCCCGTTCAAGGTTGTTCATGTTTCCAGGCCTGGCTCCGCGCGCTTGGAGACTCAGGAGGGGGTGCTGGTCCAGAACGCATGGAACATCCAGCACCTCCGGAGGTTCTACCCCTAAAAAGGCCCAGAGCCTATGAAGAAGGCGAATGTCTGTGAAGCAGTCGCGTTTTGGAAAAGGCCCAGAGCCTGTGAAGAAGGTGAATGCCTGTGAAGCTGTCGCGTTTTGGAAAAGGCCCAAAGCCTGTGAAGAAGGCGAATGCCTGTGAAGCTGTCGCGTTTTGGAAAAGGCCCAGAGCCTGTGAAGAAGGCGAATGCCTATGAAGCTGTCGCGTTTTGGAAAAGGCCGAGAGCCTGTGAAGAAGGCGAATGCCTGTGAAGCTATCACGTTTTGGAAAAGGCCCAGAGCCTGTGAAGAAGGCGAATGCCTGTGAAGCTGCCGCGTTTTGGAAAGGGCCCGGAGCCTGTGAAGAGGGCAAACGCCCGTGAAGCCTGCTTCCCCCAAGAAAGGCCCGGAGCCTGTGAAGAAGGCCAACGCCTGTGAAGCTCGCCGCCCGCGACACTCTCACGTAATAATGAGTTGGGGTTGTACATGCCCCGGAGTCTCAGGAGCACCGGCCTCAGGCCCTGGGGCTCCCTCCCACACCCAGTGGCAGCACTTAGCTCCGCGCTAGTGAGAAGATGTTGAAGACTAGATTAGGTGCTGGACGCGGCTTTTTCATTTGCTTTCCGCAGTTGACTTGTTCATTCTCATTCGAAGTTTTATTGAAGCTGTTGCCATCTTTGGCTCGTGGTTCTTCAACTTTTCACTCTCCTGCCTCGATTTCTCTTATGCAAGGCCTCGCGAGGGGGGCAGCCGAGCGCCCTCGCGAGTGTTCCTGTCCTAGTCGTTCAAAGGTTTCGCGACCTGGGTCCATTACAGGAGCACCCCTCCAGTCCGTACCCCATGGGCACCGCGACACGAACACAGGGCCTGGGTCGGTCGCCCCCCCATGGCTGGGGCCGGAAACTATCCACGCGCAGGCACGTAGCCGGAAGGCACGATAACGGAAGCAAAGCGATGATTAACAGCAATAACCCAAACATGCCCCCGCGGGGCTCCATGCTGCTATCTTTTTACGCAACAAAAAGGAAGAGAAAGAACAAATCAGGTGTAGCTCGCCTCACACCGGCCTGCAGGGAAGGCTTGAGCTGCCTCCGGGGCTCAGGCAGACTCCCTTTCACGCTTCACCGAAGCGCGACGGCGGGCAGACACGCTACCACCTCCCAAGTAGATATGACGGCGTGGAGGCTGACCGCGGCCATCGGTAGAAGAGTCGCCACCTGAAGAAGAACCGGTGAAGCTTGGGGAACCCTGAGCGCCGCCAATCACGCGAGCGCTGTCCTCTCCATCATCACCGGGGCTGGGTTCCCGGCCGCGGTCGTCATCCTCAGGGCAGCACCCTGCGCGGCAACCATCTTCCCCAAACACCCTCACGTAGAGGGTGGCATCGCCATCAAACTTGAAGTGCGGGGTGCACCGACGGCTCAGGACACGCGCGCGGGCAAACGTCTGCCAACCGCGGGTCAAGGCCAGGCTCCCGGCTGCGGAGACCTCCAGCGAAGCCCATGAGGCCCGGCTGCAGCAGCCGTCTGCCTGAAGCCAGAGGCCGCCCGGGGCGCCAGCCGGGAGCTCGCCGAGGAGGAAGCGAGGAAGTTGAAGTCGGGTGCTAGTCGGCTCCGCCGACCACACAACGAACTCCAGCAGCACCTCTGCAGCGTGAAAGCGCGGCCTAGGGGGACACGCGACCGAAGCGCGCCCCCCCGGCCGCAGCAGTCCGCCCGTCACCGTGCTAGAAATCGTCTCCACGGCCGCGGGGAGCTGCCGTGGTGGCCACAGGATGTTTGCGAGGGCGCCCTCGGCCGCGCTTGGGTGGGGGAGAGGCAGGCTCAACCTGGCGAGCCTTCCCCTTCTCTGCGGCCGAGAACCTCCTCGACGGGGCCATGAAGAAGAAGGAGAAGCAAGGGGGAATGAACTGGAAGGGCGTGCGCCGATCCGTACTTATAATCGGCGAGGGCCAACCGTCGGCCCCCACGATCACAGGTAATCATGACCCGCTTTGCATGCAGGGACTTGTCCAATCTGTGCAGTTGCCGAGGCGCCGTGGGGAAGTGGAGACGCCCACGTCCAATCAACCGCCACACGACGCCCAAGGCCGCAGGCTGTTAGGGCCCGTGGTGCTTCGCACTTGCCCTTTCGCCTCCTTGCACGGCCAAGTACGGGCGTGCCTTGGGCCCGGGGGCTACTGTCGGTGTTCTGGGAACGGGGGTCCCCAGACTTGCCTGCCTGCGGCCTGCGGCGTGGCTCGAGGAGGGGCCCAGCACGGCCCATCTTCATCAACACAGACCCAAGACCCTCGCGAGGGGTCAAGCCTCGTGGGGCGGACGACACCGAGCTTCCTCAGGCACGGCCTCATCAGGCTGGCTCGCAAGGAGGCAGAGAGATCAAGGTGGGGTACCTCACGATGTGCCCGTGACGCAAGCCATGACAACCAAGGGTGCCAGGCGGGCGTCAGCCCGCGCGGTGTCCTCCTTTCCTCTTTGGTGCAAAGGGAGCAAGCGCAGGCGAGAGCATCAAGCAAAGGCACCCGTTTCGGTGCAACGAGACCAAGACCAGCCCAACGGCAGGGAGGAAGTCATTGTGGAGCCCAAGCCATCATCACCACCAGAGCCTTTGGCAGGCAAGGACCAACTTTAGTCAGGATAAGTGTACCAGATGTCCCCCTTCAAAATGGCCAATTGTTGGCGCCCTTCCCGCTCAATATTTGGGAAGAGGCCCAGGGCCTTTGCCTATAAATAGGACTAGTCACCCCCAGGGTAGGAGGAGGGAAAATCGGAGAGAGAATCGGGAAGAGAGAGAGAGAAGGGTGACTAAACTCCTCCTAGCAGTTCGTCGCCCCAACCAAGAACAGACCCTCGTGAGGCTGTTCTTCCTTGTATTGCTCATCATCATCAGCCCAAGAGGCAATCCACCACACCACACACTGGAGCAGGGTATTACACCACAACGGTGGACCGAACTAGTATAAACCATGTGTCTCTTGTGCTGTTCTTTCCATAGCTTAGATCTTAGCAAGGCGGAGGGGTGCAGGTAGGTAGAAGGCGAAATCTCCGTGCGCACCCTAGTGTTCGAACCTTAAGGGTTTGCCAGAACCCGAAATCCGACAGTATGTTGTGGTTGTTGTCCTACGGACTAAAACCCTTCAGTTTATATAGACACCGGAGAGGGTTAGGGTTACACAAGGTCGGTTACAAAGGAGGAGATATCCATATCCGTATTGCCTAGCTTGCCTTCCACGCTAAGTAGAGTCCCATCTGGACACGAGACGAAGTCTTCAATCTTGTATCTTCATAGTCCAACAGTCCGGCCAAAGGATATAGTCCGGCTATCCGGAGACCCGCTAATCTAGGACTCCCTCAGTAGCCCCTAAACCAGGCTTCAATGACGATGAGTCCGGCGCGCAGTATTGTCTTCGGCATTGCAAGGCGGGTTCCTTCTCCGAATACATCACAGAAGAATTTGAATACGAGGATAGTGTCCGACCCTGCAAAATAAGTTCCACATTCCACCGTAGAGAGAATAATATTTTTGCAGATCTAAGTTGCAGGCTTGTTTTGGCAGCATGACGTTATGTCATGGCCCGGTGATTACTCGAACCGTTTCCTTTAACCAGCCCCGCACATAACGCGAGGCAGTTTTTCGACACGTCTCGTCAAAGCAGAGATCGTGTCCCCTTATTACAGGATCTCATCAATACGGGCGTGGGTAACCCAACCGCGCCATCAATTACGGCGCTTGGGGGATAAGCGAGTTTTACCAGGCAAGTGGGGACGCTTAGCTTCGTCCGCCCATATAAAGGGATAAGGATTCACCTTTCTATCCACGCCTTCTTCCTCATTTGCTCATCCATTTTCGCACACTCGAGCTCTAGCACCCAAGTTCGCACTTCCCACCTCAACCTTCTCCAACCATGTCCGAAGCGGGAGGCGGGTGGATGGTATCCTCCGTCACGGAGGGAGACATCAAGAAACTGAGGAGAGCCGGATACCTGCCCGACGACATCGTGCACCGGCTCCCAGATGAGGGGCAGCTCATCCCCACCCCCAGGCCCCATGAGAGGGTAGTGTTCCTCACCCATTTCCTCTACGGACTGGGATTCCCTCTCCATCCATTCGTCTGGGGGCTCATGTTCTATTACGGCCTAGATTTCCATGATCTGGCCCCAAACTTCATCCTCAACATCTCAGCGTTTATCGTCGTGTGCGAGGCCTTCCTCCGCATCAAGCCCCACTGCGGCTTATGGTTGAAGACCTTCAATGTCAAGCCGAAGGTTGTGGGCGGGCGCCAGGCAGAGTGCAGAGGCGCCATGGTGGGCAAGATGCCCAACGTAACATGGCTCGAGGGCTCCTTTGTGGAAACCATAAAGGGGTGGCAATCGGGGTGGTTCTACATCACCGAGCCGCGCGACCCTGCATGGGCAGCGGCCCCCGAGTTCCGATCTAGCATCCCCACGCGGCTCACTTACTGGAAAGAGAAGGGCCTATCCTGGGGTAGTTTGGGAGAGCTGACCAGACTCCAGACATGTATTCAAAACATGGTGAACAAGAAGCTCAAACTTGTCAACGTGGTCCAGGTCATGCTCCACTGCCGGATCCTCCCGTGCCAACAACGGGAGTTCAATTTGTGGGAGTTTGACCCGGCGCAGAAC
Source organism: Triticum dicoccoides (assembly GCF_002162155.2). NCBI lineage: Eukaryota > Viridiplantae > Streptophyta > Magnoliopsida > Poales > Poaceae > Triticum > Triticum dicoccoides. Next base: position 395,146,456 of record NC_041388.1, on the reverse strand, counting down.
CGAACTCTGAACAGGCTCTTCGACACAACTCACGAAGATGCCTGGAGGGTGCTGTTCAAAAGTGCCGAGGTCCCCCCTCCTATTACTGAGGATCGCGGATTCAGCGCGAAGCGCCAAGCCAAAGCAGTAAGCTTCTTTACCTCTCGTAGGATACTTATTTTTTCTAGGTTGACTCCATGCGGGATCTAAACTACCGCACCTTTGACGAAGACTGGCAGGAGATGGCCGGACAGATCGATTGTCCGGCTCCTTTGCCCGAAGGCCCAGCAGACACTCTTTTGGCGAAGATGCTGACTCCGGCTCCTTATACGGTGCCGTAGAAGACCAAGAAGGCCAAGGGAACCCGAAATAGTTCCCGACGCCAGGCGTCGTTGGACTCACCGTCTGATGACTCTGCGGCGCACTCCTCCCCCGAAGACGAGGAAGAAGAAGAAGATGCTCCCCCTCCTGCAGGGGGAGATAAGAAAAGGAAGGCCGCCCTAACTGGGGGGGCCGAAGGGTCCAAGAAGGGAAGGACTCTCCTTCCGGACAGCTCCACCGCCGCCGACGAAGACAAAGACGAGTGGTTGCCCAGGGCCAAGCCCCTGGGGAAATCGTAAGTATTCGGATACCAGAGTAACTCATAGAATTCCTTTGTCGCACTGCTTTCCCTAACGCCGAACATGATTATGCAGGCCACCGCGAGCCAGCATCGATGTATCATCGGACGGCTCCCTGGGCTCGTCGGACATGGATAGCGATCCAGTCCCGACCGCCACCTCCCCTCATCTTGCTGACAATGCTGAGGTGCTGTCTCAAGAGGCATCGGGTCGAGGGGAGACAGTCCTGGAGCCGAGGGGACAAGGCCCCTGAGAGCTCCAAGTTCGGCCCTCAGCCGAACACCGCATCGGACCCTCCAGCGGTTCTGGCTCGGGCAGGCGGCCTCCTTCTAAGAGGGGCAAGACGTCTGTGCCGGTGACCTCTGTCCATCCAGAGGCGCCGGACAATCTGCTGGAAGCGCTTCGCAGCACTTCCATCAATGAGGAGCACCGCACTATCATGAGTGCGGTGATCCATAAGGTTCGGTTCGCCAAGAGCGGATTGACTGAAGCATGTGCGAGCCTTCTAACAGGCTTTGAGGTAAGTGTTTTAAAATGTAGTAGAAATATTACCGCATAGACAGTAGCCCCTGATGCTTTGTTCGGTGTTCACAAAGATAAGTATCGTAGGAGTCTAATATAAGTATGTCAATATGCATATGCAGGCTTCGCTGTTGGTGTCCGTCGCACTGACTGCGGAAGTCGCGGTACTGAAGCAGGAACTCGAGGGGTCCAGGAAAGAGCTCGGCCTTGCCAAGAGGCAGCTCGAGGAGAACAAGGGTAAGTAATACCCTGTCTAAAGATATGTATATATATATATATAAAAGAAGACACGATTGCAAAATGACAGGATCAACGTATATTTGCCAGGGGCCACGACCGAGGTGGCGACCCTGAAGCAAGCGCTAACCAAGGCCGAGGATATAGCGGCCAAGGAGCGCACCGAGCGAGAGAAGCACGAGGCTCAGGTGGGCGAGGTGCAGCAAGAGCTCCAGGCTCTCGTGGCGAAGCACGAGGCATTAGAGCTTGACTCAAAGACGCGGGAGTCCGAGCTTGCTGCGGCCCTCGAGAGTGCAAAAAGTGCCAAGGCCGAAGCCCAAAAGGCCCTCCAAGAGATCGACGCGATGAAGAAGATAGCGGCGGGTAAGGCTTTCTATATGCAAAGCAAGCATGTAAAAGTAAATTACCGATTACTTACCCGAATCCGGAGCTCTCTAGGAGCATTCGCAAATTTGCCCCGCAGCGTGTCCGATGCCGCACAATTTTACCAGGCCGAGGATGGAAGCTCAACGCAGAAGTTGTTCTGGTCTCAGTATGCTGAGGCCGAACACCCGGTGCCAATGAGCGACCAGCTGAAGCAGATGGTCGAGCTACATAAGGCAGCCGATCTGGCCATGAGGAGCTTTATAGTCCGGCGGTGGCCTGGCAACGCCCTTCCGAACAACTTCTTCAGCCTGGTGAGGCGGTGGATGCCTGCCCGTGACTGGAGGTCGTCAAGCGATCTATCTGCATTGAAGGTGCACGCCGGGCTTTCGCCCGTGTGAAATTGCAGTGGGTCAAGCTGGACGCCGTGAAGCTGATCAAGGAGGGGCCGCCGGAGGGCAAGGAGCACCGCCACCCCGAGATGTACTACGAGGGTGTTCTGCCGGGTGCCCGTCTCATCACGGATAAGTGTTCAAAAGATGTAATATTTGAATGAGACTTGCTCGCTGTATCCTGTTTTTATGAAAACTTGTTTCATATGCGCTATGCAACGCTTGTTTAAATTTAAAATATTACCTTCTGTTTGGCTGTTTATCCAATTTGAGAGATGGCTAGTCCTCGGCTTCTGCCCCCATGCCACGAGTGATGGGGTGTTCAGGATAAACCTGAGCACTCTTGTTCCCATGTTTGGGTCCTTCGAGGGAGGTGCTCAGCACAGCGAACAAGGCAACCGGACTAATAATGCTTTATCACTCTCACTTAGACATAGAATTCTATAATTTTAAATTTCAGCGAAGCCCCTGGTATTCGGAAGGCCAAATTTGGGGCGCGATACACGCCTTTAAGCCGGACAGGGCCGGCCCCTCGCTCTAAGCGGCATAAGTCTTTAGGGACTCGAAAACCTCGCCGAACAGCAACCAGTCTCTCGCCTTATCATGACAGTCAGTTTTAGCTTTCTCTACTAAGGTGCTGAACCCAGCAGAACCAGGGCACAATCGCAGTAGTTCTCCTTGTGCTACCTTAGCCGATAGAGCGGAACGTAAGGTACCAAAACATAGGAGCCGGGCAAACCCAATATTTGACCAAAGACATGATTCGGAGCTGATGCATATAATGCTATAAGTTCGGGGTGCCGCACTTGTGAAAGTGTTCGGACTTTTCACACCACATTGTGGCATACGTAAGCCCCTGGTGTATTGGTCGTACCAAGGTGTACAGTTGCAAGGCGTCATTAATGAACACACACACATATATATATAACAGGAATGCAACAATAGTCGTAATGTCATGCATTATTTATTAAAAAATTGCGTTAAAGCAGAGCGATATAGATAGTGCGATAAGCAAAGAGTAGGACTATGTCCCTTCCAAGGGCAAGCTGAGGAATGATATTAAATCGAATATTTCGCTTGTTACTGTAATCCACCTGGGAATTCCGTGGTATGACGTAGTTGTCTGCCTCCTTGGTTGCTGCATCATGTGTTCGGCAATAGTGCTGCCGGACAGTGTTTCCAGAGATTAAGGTCCTGAAAAAAATAACCAAACGGGAAGCCCCTAGTGCGTTTAAGCCGCGTCTTGGGGCGTGCCGCAGTTGTGCCCCCCTCCCCACATGTGCCCATGGTATTTCTAATGCGTAATTATGTACGCGCGGCACGAGTTTTGCCGTTGGGCTGGGATTGGGGTGGCCGCCATATTGCTACGCGGGCTCAGATCGCGCCAGGTGGTCTATTTGCCGATTTCCCCAAGCGCGCTTGAAGGTGTCCGGGCTTTGAAGCGCTGAACTGGTTGATTGCCTTGAGAGGCTGCTTTGCGCTTCTGCTGCGAGGGCCGCGGTGTGCTCCTCTGTTCGGAGAGAGCGCTCTGTGTTTCCATTGACTGTAATAACTCCGCGAGGTCCTGGCATCTTGAGCTTGAGGTATGCATAATGCGGTACCGCATTGAATCTAGCAACTGCGGTTCGCCCGAGCAGCGCGTGATAACCACTGCGGAACGGGACTATATCTAAGATTAACTCTTCGCTTCGGAAATTATCCGGGGATCCGAAGACCACTTCCAGTGTAATTGAGCCTGTGCAGTGGGCCTCCACACCTGGAATGACGCCTTTAAAGGTCGTTTTTGTGGGTTTGATCCTTGAGGGGTCTATACCCATTTTGCGCATTGTGTCCTGATAAAGCAGGTTCAGGCTGCTGCCGCCATCCATAAGGACTCGAGTGAGGTGGAATCTGTCAATGATTGGGTCTAGGACTAGTGCGGCAAATCTACCATGACGGATACTAGTGGGATGGTCCCTGCGATCGAAGGTGATCAGACAGGAGGACCAAGGGTTGAATTTTGGGGCGACTGGCTCCAACACATATACGTCCCTGAGCGCACGCTTCCGCTCCCTCTTGGGGATGTGGGTTGCATATATCATGTTCACCGTCCGCACTTGCAGGGGAAACCTCTTCTGTCCTCCAGTGTGCGGCTGCCGGGGCTCCTCCTCGTCATCGCTATGCGGCCCCTTGTCCTTGTTTTCGGCAATTAACTTGCTGGCCTGCTTGAACACCCAACAATCCCTGTTGGTGTGATTGGCTGGCTTGTCTGGGGTGCCGTGTATTTGACACGAGCGGTCGAGTATACGGTCCAAGCTGGACGGACCTGGCGTACTTTATTTGAATGGCTTTTTCCGCTGACCGGGTTTAGAGCCTTTGAATCCGGCATTGACTGCCGTATCCTTAGTATTTTCACTGTTAATGCGGCGCTTATGTTTGTTGTGACGTGACCTGCTATTTCCGTCCTTGGTATCTGAGGTACCATGGTTCTTTGATATGTTATAACTGCGTGCTAGCCAGTTGTCTTCTCCCGCACAAAAGCGGGTCATGAGCGTCGTGAGAGCTGACATAGATTTTGGCTTTTCCTGACCAAGGTGTCGGGCTAGCCACTCGTCTCGGATGTTGTGTTTGAAAGCCGCTAAGGCCTCCGCATCCGGACAGTCGACGATTTGATTTTTCTTTGTAAGGAACCGAGTCCAGAATTGCCTGGCCGACTCTTCTGGCTACTGAATTATGTGGCGCAAGTCATCGGCGTCTGGTGGTCGCACATAAGTGCCTTGAAAGTTGTCGACGAATGCGGCTTCCAGATCTTCCCAACAGCTAATGGAGTCCGCTGGCAAGCTGTTAAGCCAATGCCGCGCTGGTCCTTTGAGCTTTAGTGGGAGGTATTTAATGGCGTATAAGTCATCACCGCGGGCCATGTGGATGTGGAGGAGGAAATCCTCAATCCATAGTGCGGGATCTGTTGTGCTGTTGTATGATTCAATATTTACAAGTTTGAAACCTTCTGGGAATTGATGTTCCATTACTTCGTCTATGAAGCATAAGGGGTGTGCGGCGCCTCTGTATTGGGCTATATCACGACGCAGCTCGAATGGGTCTTGCCCGCTGTGTTCGGCTCGGCCGGATTTGCTTTTACTGTATATGGCATGACGTTTATCATCTCGCAGAGTGGTGCGCCGTCGTGATCCGTAGATCAATCTTGCATGCTTTGCTTTGTCCTCCAATATGTCTCGCGGGTCTGGTGTATCTCCCCATGCCTTTTTATTTGAATGGCGTCGGGGTGGGGCTGAGCTTTTGGCTGGAATGCCTCTCTATCGCGGCCACGAGGTCGCCGATCAGCCGTATCATACGCTTCTTCCTCCAGTCGGGGTAGTAACCTACACTTTGGGTAATTCTTGGAGGGGCGCTCGGGTTTATATTCCTCGGCCGCGAGGACTTCAGTCCATCTGTCAGCTAGCAGATCTTGATCAGATTGAAGCTGCTGCTACTTTTTCTTCAGGCTATTTGCCGTGGCCATAAGCCGGCGCTTGAAGCGCTCTTGTTCGACGGGATCCTCTGGTACGGCGAATTCATCGTCGTCAAGGCTTGCCTCGTCTTCGGAGGGGGCATGTAATTGTCATCCTCCTCCTTTCCGTCTGCCGCTCTCTCAGGAGAGCTGGCTCCTCCATCCTCCTGCTCTAAATCATGCTAGAGGGGATTGTTGTTGTCTTCGACACTATCCGGAGTGTTATTATCTCATGTGCCAGTATCACCACTTTTGCTTTGGCGGGACTTAGACCGGCGCTGCTGACGTCGGCGCTTGGGTTGTTTCTTGGAGGGGTCATCCTCCGCTATCTCGTCGCCATTGCCTTCTTTGGGTGTATCCACCATGTATATGTCATATGACGAGGTGGCTTTCCAGTGCCCTATAGGCGCTGGTTCTTGTTCATCTCCTACATCGTCGTCCATACCGTCGATGTCTTAAGAGTCGAAGTCGAGCATGTCGGTTAAATCATCGACAGTGGCTACGAAGTGGGTGGTGGGTGGGCGTCGAATTGCTTCGTCGTCCGCATCCCAATCCTGTTGGCCATAATCCGGCCAGGGCTCTCCTGACAAAGAGAAAGACCTTAGTGAATACAGAATGTCGCCGAAGGGCGAGTGCTGAAAGATATCCACGACGGTGAATTCCATGATCGGCGCCCAATCGGATTCGATTGGCAGGGGCGCGGGCGGTTCGGAGTCCGAAAAAGAGTCCGACACCTTGGAGTCACGGGCTGCGCAGAGGATTAGGCTGGTGTTCGGCTCGATCGCCATTGAGACTGCAGCCCCTGAGGCGGTGTCTAACCACCCGTCCTCGATTGGCGCAGTTGGCTTCGAGCTAAGGGTCGGAGCTGATGCGGGCGCTGCCTCTGGGGTACTGTTCGGCGGCAGAGCTAGGTCATACCCATCGTGACAGTGCGGCGCGCCCGGCTGTGGCTCGAATCCGTCGAAGATCAAGTCTCCGCGGATGTCGGTCGTGTAGTTCAAACTTCCGTATCTGACCTGATGGCCAGGGGCATAGCTTTCAATCTGCTCCAGATGGCCAAGCGAATTAGCCCGTAGTGCAAAGTCGCCGAATACGAAGATCTGTCCGGGAAGAAAAGTCTCACCCTGGACCGCATCGCTATTGATGATAGTAGGAGCCATCAAGCCTAATGGTGACGACACAGAGGAACTCTCAATGAAAGCACCAATGTCAGTGTCAAAACCGGCGGATCTCGGGTAGGGGGTCCCGAACTGTGCGTCTGGGCCGGATGGTAACAGGAGGCAAGGGACATAATGTTTTATCCAGGTTCGGGCCCTCTTGATGGAGGTAAAACCCTACGTCCTGCTTGATTGATATTGATGATATGGGTAGTACAAGAGTAGATCTACCACGAGATCAGAGAGGCTAAACCCTAGAAGCTAGCCTATGGTATGATTGTATGTTGTGGTTGTTGTCCTACGGACTAAAACCCTTCGGTTTATATAGACACCGGAGAGGGTTAGGGTTACACAAGGTCGGTTACAAAGGAGGAGATATCCATATCAGTATTGCCTAGCTTGCCTTCCACGCTAAGTAGAGTCCCATCCAGACACGAGACGAAGTCTTCAATCTTGTATCTTCATAGTCCAACAGTCCGGCCAAAGGATATAGTCCGGCTGTCCGGAGACCCCCTAATCCAGGACTCCCTCACCCGCCTTCCAGCAGTAATGAGTCGTCAAATCACAAAGGCCCTTGCCTCTCGTGAAACCGACCAAGCTAGACTGCCCCGCCCTCTAGCCTTTTAAAAAATGTATACTTTTTACAGCGGTAGTATCGATGGATTGCGCCATGGAGCAAAACATGAAATTAAAAAAAAGGTGGTACATATAGAGAGCGCTCGTCGCCAAATTATGCATATAGTACTATTAAAAAGGCTAGTCACAATAATGGTGTCCAGCACAACCCACCCCTCAAATAAAACTAAGAGGGTGCTTGGATACGTTTTAGTCCCATGACTAAAAGTAGTGGGACAAAAACATGCTAGCCTCACCCATGCTTGGATCCAAATACTAAAAAGGCTAAAATCAAGTTAATGAGCATTTATTATCCTCCAAACCCTCCAATCCAGAACTCGCCTGTGTTAAAGAAGAGAAGTTAAATGAGTAGAGAGAGGACTAATCCACATTTTAGTAGGGGTACCCCTGACTAAATTTTTTTAGTCTCAAGACTAGTTTTTGCCCCTCTTTAGTCAGGGGTGCTTGGAACTTTAGCCTCTTAAAGAGACTATTTTTATTTAGACTAAAATAAGTCCCTTGGATCCAAGCACCCTCTAAGCATCCTGGAATTCTTTGACAAAACTAAGCACCCTGAAATTCTTTGACAACTAAACTGCTGGCTATATATTGTTGGCCATATATATTGTACGTATATAATGTGAAGAAACGAGTGGTAGTACTATACCAACTAAAAGATGAAATGTAAGAAATACTAGTATGTACGTACAGAAGAGTTAAAGTAATGAGAAGAAACATAACATAGTTCTGCTGGGGGCTCAGCACAACACACCCCTCAAATTAAATTAAGCACACCTGAAATTAAACTTTGCAACTATTCCGGTAGACACTGCATTAGAACCACCATGAGCAACGACACTGCCACCTTACTCGGAGTCCTTGTCCACGTCCTCGACTTCGTCCTTGTCCCTCTTCCTCTTGGCTGATACTTCTTTGCTTCAACTGCACACTTGGCTGTTGCTCTTCATCCAACCCTTGTAGATATTGAAGCAAAGGTAGCCATCCATTGCAGCGTAGTGCATGTGGTCTATATCTAGTACATTCCGCTGCCATGCATGACGATGAAACGTGTATGGAGGTTTCTCCAGTTTACCGTACGAAGGATGAACCATGGCTCCTGCCAGGGTCAGCATTGAAGGCTGACGAGCGGACACCAACCGATTCTTCTGGAGGTCGAAGGTGTTGCCTACAACGAAGCCTATCCGATGCAGGACTTCTTTGTCATTACCAAAGTCTACAGTAATGAATTTGACTAGGTTGCTCTCGAGGAAGTCCTTAAAATCCTGGCACTCAACGTCGGCATGGCATATGTGGTAGACAAAGCATAAGTCATGCACGCAAACCTAGATCACGGCAGGCTTCTTCCTGTCTTCGTCCTTTAGATCCTTCTCTCGTCCCAGGACTGTGGTGTACTCAACATCTAGCCCAGCGACCCACTCATCATCTGAGTCTTCGAACATGCGTCTGAAGCGAGAAAGGCATCCTTTCACCGTTGTGGAAGAACGGGTGTAGATGACGTCGAACTCATCACCGATGATGGTTCTAACCTTGTACTCACCGCCGATCGTGGAGATTTGGGATGCCATGGATTTGGGAGGAGGGTTAGGATTAGTGGAACTGCCGTAATGTGAATGGACGGGGCGACTAGGAGCGAACCGCCATACTATTGAAGGACGTGCGGGGATGAGTAGGAGTGAACTGCCAGCGTGCGAACGGCAGGGTAGTGGCTTTCCATTCTCCCATGATACGGGCTTCCGAGAGCCCTTGGATCTGAGATCGAACGGTTGGATGGCATGATTCTAGACCTATGGGTGAATATCCTATCCTGGAGGGTTATTCTGCAAATTTTCAGCAACTTAGCAAGTGACTGTTTGATCTTAGATCCAAGGGCTGCCAACAGCCTGTATCATGGTCGCGCCTACCACGATCGTCGCGTCGCTCGCGCGGTCGCGCCCTTGGAGATTTAACACGGTGCGTTAGGCTATCTGATGTTGGCATGTCATACATAGTCATCACTTAGTCACTCATACTACAACAAGGTTGGCTATAAGTGTATTTTTTACTCCTCTCTATCGCTTTCTTCGTACTCAAGGAAGAAACGGTGCTAAGCGCATGTATTTATTGCATTTGCCAAGGAGTGACCTCTTCCAATGAAATGGTGTTGCTAAGTTTGCTTCATTTAATTAGCTATAGACTCAAAATTGTCTTTTCACCTAGGTACACGCGCTTAGCACCGTTTCTTCCTTGGGTCAACAAACTAGTCTCTCTCTTCTTGATTAACTTGCCACATCAGAATTTATGCTTATGTGACAAGCTTAAGCACCTGTAGGAGCAAGTAAAAGTAAGTACAATAGTGCGCTTTACATGGCATTTTTGCATATGTGGAGGAAAGAGAGGCAAGGAAAAGTGGAGAAGTGGGCTCTCATGCAAGAGCCAGCCTCTACTACATGGTGGAGCATTGGGAGAGACACCTGTATGGAGGTGGTCAGGAATCTGGGAGACTCACGCCGGTCGTAGCGCCGCAGTTAAAATGATAATGGCAAGTCAAATCACGGGGCCCCACCTGTCCAGCAGTAACTCGCTGTCAAATCACACAGCCCTACGTTTGCAGCAGCCTACTCCCTCGTCTTCTCGCATCTCTGTCGAATCGACTAGGCGGAACTGCCCCGCCGCCTACCGCGCAGGAAAAGCCCCGCCCTCGACTTTTAAATAGTATACAGTATACTAATTTTGTATCCATGAATTGCGCCCGCACCATGGAGCAAAGCGTCTAGAAAATGGAGGAGAGACGGTGGTCTTGCAATAGAGAAGAGGGAGAGGCGAGACGGTGGTTTTGGAATGGAGATGATGGAGAGGAGAGGAGGTGGTTTTGCAATGGAGAAGAGGGAGAGGAGCGTGCGGCAGCGATTTAGGATTGGACGAGAGGGCCGGCGCGCTTTGACTGGATCAAAATCAAAATCAATTTGGTGACATGCATTCACATTTTGCTTGTCAAATACAGCACGTGGTCAAACTTTGACCCAAAATACGCGAAACAACAAAAAATTCTCCTCTCCTCTTCCATTTCAAAACCACCGCCCCTCCTCTCATGTTCCAGTCCAAAACCAGCGTCGCTCCTCTCCTGTTCTAATCCAAAACCAGCTCTACTCCTCTCCTCTTCCATTCAAAAACCACCGCCGGCGAGTGAAGGTGATGTGGAGAAGTAGATCGATGAAGGAGTACAACCGATACGTGAGGATCGCAGACAGCGACCCTGTGAAGCTAGCTAGGATGTTGGAGATACAGTCTTGGTTTGACAACAAGGACCAACTAGCGGCGATGGCGACATCCATGGCCAAATATCTGCAACAGAGCGAAAAGGCGGCGATACTCCCGGAGGGAGTCGCGCCGGAGTACATAGAGCTGCTCCTATGGGCCATGGAGCAAACAGATTCACCGAATCCGGTCATGAGGGAGCGGTGGTGGGAGTATCGATCCCAGATGGAGCATCCACCAGAGATTGAAGGATCGAGCATCTACAGGGTGCCGTTTGTGAGGGTGTCCTGCCAGAGCGAGCCGGTGGAGTCTTCATCGACCGAACCCAACTGCAAGAGGAGAAAAGTAGTTGGCCCGATGACGCTTCCCCGCCATCGTCTCCCTCGCCGTTCACATCGTCTCACGGGGCGGCTGTCTGCCGCCGAGGAATAGGAGGGTGCTGCCCCCCTAGCCCAATAGTCGGGCAGGTTGTGAATTGTCAGGAGGAGCTTAGGGTTGTCAGTATTTGCATGTTGCGAATTGTGTTTTGTGTTGTGTATTTTGAGAGTACTTCCAGATATGAATGTCTTTTGAATTTCAGATTTGCAGTATTGAGCATATGAAGTATTTTATGAATTCTACTATCTATTTTTAGCACTTAAAAAATGTAGTTTCATAGGAGTATAAAAGTGCAGACAATATGATTCTCAGAGAAGAAACTGCAAGTTTCAGTTTCAGATAAGAAACTGCAAGTTCAGTTTCAGATAAGAAACTGCAACTTTCAGAGGCAGAGCATTTATATTAACACGGCCTTTTCAAACAGGGTTAACATCATGTTGGAAGTTTTATTCATGGTCAAAAATGGAACTACCAGCCAGTTGACATCATGCTGATCAACATTCATGCATAGCACATCTTCATATGATGCACAGTCAAAATGCCTACACAATGTCGAGTGTGCGAAACACAAAGAAAATGAGGGACGAAGTTTTGGCAAGTGTTGGACATGGTTTTGGGCTGCCCCGTTTAGGCTTTCATTTTTAACATGTGCAGCCCACGTCCTCGGATGGGAGGTCCATAGGCCTGTTTGTATTTTCTTAGGGCCGTCATGTATCGATCGGCCTATGGACCTCCCATCCGAGGTTTTATTTTTGGCAGCCCAGTTTATGTATTTTTTTGAAGAAAACGCAGAGGTCTGTTCTATTTTTATATGAGAATAGGAATGCCAGGTCCAACTTATGTTTCCCTTCTAACTATATTGTATATATTTAAATTATTTTATATGTTGACTGTTTAGTTCACATAATTGGCAAATAGATGACCGCTCTCACGATCCCCTTCGCCCCCGCCACCACCTCTACCCTCGCCGCCGCCCCCGCCACTACCTCCACCCTCGCCGCCACCATAGATCTCGCCGCCACCCTCCGCCTCCTGACTCCGGGCGCGCCTGCCCCCCTCAGCAAGTCCACTCGCGCGCCCCATGGAGTCGCCGGCCATATCCATGGGGGAATGGCTAGAAGACAGGCAGATGTACAAGATGCATCTCCCACATGTCTACAAAGCCTTCCCGCGGATGCTCCAGCCGCTCGACTCCGTCGCGCCGGCAGTGCTGCGGGAGACTCGAGGGAGGAGATGGAGGGAGCGGGCGATGCGGATCCGCGATGATGCTCTCTCCTGGACCCAGTTCATGCGCGAATGGAGAGAGCAGACGAGGAAGCTGCGAGGGAGGAAGCCAAGGAGGGACCGAATTCGTTCTCTCACTCGCGCAGGTATGCTTGGATATGCAAGGACGTGTGGATTGGGAGCTGCTGAATCTAGCCCTGCGGATCTACTTCAAATGAGATTTCTCGGAGAAGCACAGGATGCCCCACCCCAGTGAGCCGCCGATTGCGTTTGTTCGATGGGCGAAAGGAGAAGTGAATTCAGGAGATCCACGCCGTGCTGCGAGATGGGAATGCTTGACTGGACTCCAGCCCACCAGCACGCCACCGGAGCCGGAGCAGGTGGATCCCCTACCTTACCTCTCCCCCAAACCTGCAGAAGATTGAAATTAGGCTTACAATCTGCTTCAATTGAGCTGTCTGGTGGTTATTTCTGCTTCCTGAGAGACAACATCTAGTTGGAGGATGAGAAGGAACCAGGAACTCCGATGAATTTCCCCTATCACAATGGGGGGGAGCACCGGTTGGGCAGTGGTACGGCCCACCTCTGCCCCAAATGGGGGCACAATCTGGGCAGGCTCCTGTAATTGCCCAAGATCAATCTGCTGGTGGTTCTGACTCTCAGATCAGTGGGAAATCTCAAGGCAAGAATCAGCAAAAGAAGAGACAGGACATCCAGAAAACTGCTCCTGCCCCTGCTTCGGGCCTTATGGCATACTCTGAGGTGATCTGCTACAACTGTGGGGAACCAGGGCATCATTTGGATAAATGTGTCAAGCCCAAGAGTTGTTTTATCTGCAAAATGGTTACCCATAAAGTTGAGAATTGCCCTGTCAGAAGGAAAACCCACAGTTCTGCTAGATATGTTGGAAGTGCTGCTCCAGGATTATGTCCACCATTGACAGAATTTTCTATGACACAGAATTAGATAGTTTTTTACCCTTTCTAGTTGTAGAGCTCCGCCCAGATGTGGTAGTGACCACACTCCTTTGCTCTGGGACTCTGGTCTTAACCAAACTCCAAAGAGCAATAGTTTTAAATTTGAAGAGTGGTGATTGCTTAGAGAAGATTTTACTGAGCTAGTCAGGAAAATCTGGAATGAGCCTACTGGGAGCAGCTGCCCCCAAGAAAATTGGAAGATCAAAATCAGGAGATTTAGAAGAACTACCAAAGGGTGGAACTCCAATGAGGAAGCTAATCTTAGAAGATACAAAAGGCTTCTCCTCCTTGAGTTTGATTCTCTAGATATTAAGGTAGAAACCACTGACCTCTCTGAGGCTGAGACTAATAGATTAAACTTTGTCCATGGAGAGCTCAAGAAAATTTGGCTTCAAGAAGAAATCAAAGACAAACAAAGGTCTAGAGATAGGAACATTAAGGAGGGTGATAGAAATACTGCTTACTTCCATGCAGTAGCTAACCAGAGGAGGAGGAAAACCCTCATTCACTCCCTTAATGGCCCTAATGGCCCTGTTACTGAGGTAGATGAGATGCTGAAAGTGGCTATTGACTTCTACAAAGACATGTTTAAGAAAGAAAACCCTTCTGGGTTCTCTCTACAAAACAATTTTTTCTCTGCTTCTAAAAAAGTCTCTCCTGCTGAAAATGAGCTGCTAGAAGCCCCTTTTTCAGAGACAGAGGTGAAGGAAGCCTTTTTAGCTCTTATCCTGATGGGGCTCTTGGTCCTGATGGGATTACCTTCTTGTTTTACCAGCATTTTTGGGACTTGGTGAAAAATGATCTCTTAGATCTTTTCCAAGCCTTTCATAGAGGAGAGTTGGATCCAGCAACTTACTCATGGGGGGTCTATTGGGGTCAAGTTAAATAACTGTGAAAGTGATTTTTTCCTTGCTGGTAAAGGCCTTAGGCAAGGTGACCCCATCTCCCCGCTTTTGTTTAATTTAGTAGTGGACGTTCTTACTAAAATGCTAAGCAAAGCTGCTGATCATAGTCTGATTACAGGGCTCCGTCCTAAGGTCTGCCCTGGTGACATCATCTGCCTTCAATATGCAGATGATACCATCCTTTTCTTAGACAATGACTCCACACATGCTAGCAATCTGAAAACTATTCTAACCTGGTTTGAACAAGTCTCAGGCATGAGAATCAACTACTCTAAAAGTTAACTCATCCCTATCAACATGGATGATCAGGAGTTAGCTGACTTCCTCTCTATTCTAGTCTGTAATAGAGGTAACTTCCCCATTAAGTACCTAGGTATCCCTCTCCACTATGATAAACTAAGGAGAGAGGATATCCAACCCCTTCTGGATAAAATCATTAAAAGGATTGCTGGGTGGAGGGGCAAACTTCTCTCTTACAGAGGTAGATTGATCCTCATACAAGCTTGTTTGGCTAGCATTCCAGTGTATCTCCTCTCCTTCTTCAAGTTCCCTAAATGGGCAGTGAACCTCATCAATTCTCAGATGTCTCATTGCTTGTGGAATGATTTTGAGGGAAATAGGAAGCTACACCTTGCTAATTGGGCCCTAGTCTCTATGAAAAAAGATTTTTGGAGGCCTAGGCATACCTAACCTCCAAAAAATTAACATCTGTCTTCTATGGTCTTGGATTAAAAGATTCTATGAGGAAGACCTGAAACCCTGGAAGCTTCTTATTGCCCATAAATACCTAGGAAATAAACCTAATATTTTTGTCCCTTCCTCAAACCCTAAGACCTCTAGATTCTGGAAAGGATTAAAATCTATTATGCATGATGTGAAATTTGGCTACAGATGGAACATAGGGGATGGGAGCAGAACCAGGTTCTGGGAAGATACTTGGTTTGGCACATCCCCCCTAGTAGTTCAATTTTGGCCTATTTACTCTGTCTGCAATGAGCTTAACAAAAGTGTCAATGAAGTTTTGGACGGTCAATGCCTAAAACTCTCTTTTAGAAGGGACTTTAGTGATAGTCTCATGGAACAATGGTTCCAGTTGGAGGAAATTGCCAAAAGGATTACCTTTACTGCCGAGCCGAATGCCCTGATTTGGCAGCTGGACAATAAGGGGAAGTATTCCTCCAGCTCCCTCTATCATGTTATCAACTTTAGAGGGGTTCAACCCGTGTTTATCCCTGTTGTCTGGAAATTGAGAGTTCCCCCTAAAATTCATGTATTTCTCTGGCTTCTCTCCAAAAACAAATTGATGACTAGGGATAACCTTAGGAAGAGACACATCATCAAACCCCTTGACTGTGTTTACTGCTTGGAACAAGAGTCATGTTCTCACCTATTTTTTGAATGTATAGTTGCTAAACATCTCTGGGCCCACATTGAGGAATATTTCTCTAGTCAGATTGGCTCATCCTTCGAATCTGTCGCCAGATTCTGGATTGCTACCAAAAAGTGCTCAGTTTTAAACACTGTTAGCTCGGCTGTCCTTTGGTGCCTCTGGAAATATAGAAATGCTATGATTTTCAGTAACACCTCCAGGATTTCCATTCCGCATGTCTTGAGGTTGATCAGGAACATGGTGAGGAACTGGGCGATTCTCTCCTCCGGATCGGACAATGACAAGTTGATGAGCTTCGTGGAAACCCTAACAAGATCCCTCCAGAAACCGTTGGCGATCACTTGTGGCTGAACAAGGCTCGACTTGCTCTAGGGATGGACCCGTGGGCTCGTCTCAAGATCTCTGATGAAGATGATGGGCACCTGGCGCCGAAAAAGAGGGACATCCACCATGCTACGCCTTCCAGCCCGGTGTCTCCGTTGCTTACTGGTCGCCGCAGGCTGACACGGCCCCTCGGCTGAAGACCATGAAGGCTTCGCTGGACCCTCCTTGTGTCATTTGAGTGCTCTATCCACTCTGCCTTTGGCACCGCTTGGGTGATTTGTGTTATTCAGAGAACTTGTTCATCCACCCCCCCCTAGTTTGTAGCTTTTCTACCTTTGCTTTCGAACTGCTCTTTGAGCTACTGTATTAGAATATGTTGTGGTTTCATTCTCAACAATGGAACCGGGGAGATGCTCCCTGTTTTTCTAAAAAATATATTTTATATGTTATTATATAAAGCTTGGTAAGACTGTAAATTTAAGGACGAATGTAATAATATCACTTATTATTTAAATATATTTATAACAAAATGCTCAACCCCTTTTTATTTTTTTGATAACATTGCTCGCCCAACCCAACATTATAATTAGAATCAGCCCAGCAAAATCGTGTATTTCGAGAAAGTGCAAATGGGCTGTAATTTTTTAGGAAATAAAATAAACGGGCCGCATGGACGCTACATTATTTGTTCACCCGGCCCAGCTAATGGCTGTAATTCAAAAAAAGATCAAACTGACTGTAAATTCTACCGCACAAAAAAAAGACTGTAAATTCTGAAAAAATGGGTTGAATACGTGCCACATTTTTGGAGGCTGAAATGTGCGCCAATAGGTCGAAGCCAATGCAAGTCGTTGTCAATTTAGTCAACAAATGATTCTGACATGTTAGCCGTTGGATTTACATCCAACGACCGGCATCCATCTTCAATCTCTCATCTTCTTCCTCCAGCGCCGTCGGGACCACCTCCCGCCTCCTGCTGCTAGCAGCTCTGCTTAGCATGCTTCGCTATGAAGCGCTACTTCACCGTTGGCCAGGCCATCCCTCCACCCCTCCACACCTCCTGTTCTTCTCCACCGACTACCGAACCACACCGCACTAGAACCAGTTAACCCTCGTACACCTCTGTCTGCGACTCTACTCCCGCGTCTTCCCATCTCTGGCTCGTTACAGTCCGGGGCCTCGCCGTCGTCCACCACCTTGGATGCGCTCGGCACGGCGTGGTCAAAGTGGTCAACGAACGACACCATTGTAAGTAGACTGTGCATGGAGAGGCTGACAGCTGGATCCATGGCCGCACACAAGGAAATGCCTCCTTATTACGTGCAAAATAATGATTCCTCCACCTGACATCTGGGACCCACCGGAAGGGCCTCTGTATTTCGCGAAATAAAGTGCCCCCCATTGACATGTTGGACCCACCAGCTATCTTCGCACGCAAGGAAGTGCCTCCTTATTACGCACAAAAAAATGAATATTCCCCCTGCCAGCTGGAACCCAGCATAGTGGGAGGCTGACTTGTGGGCCTACCAAGTTGACGGGGACGGAGGGCTTTGTCAACTTAGTGAATATGAACGATTCTAGCTCCTGTTACCATACGATATTCGTCCAACGGCCGTAGTGCGTCTTCAACCTCTGGTCTTCTTGCTCCAGCCGCCCAAACCAGTGTCGGTTGTGCCGCGTGCTCATGCCTCCCGTGGTCGGCTGTGATGTCGCGGAGGCCTCACCGCCCCCTACTACTCCCACCGCTGGCCAGGCCATCCCTCTACTCACCCACACCCCCTGTTATTCTGCGGCGACAGCAGCCTCACACCGCAGCCGAACCAGTGAACCCTCGTACTCCTCTTCGCATGGGCATCCACTGTTGCTTCTTCCCCAGCTCTGAGTCGTCCCCTTCCTAGTCCTCGCCGTCGTCCACCGCGCTGGTGCTCTCGGCGCAACATGGTCAACGTGGTCAACGACCAACTTCCATCGGAAGAGTACTGTACATGGAGAGGCTGACAGCTGGGTCCACGGCAACCGCAAGGAAGTGCCTCCTTATTACGTCGAAAATAATTATTCCTCCACCTGACAGCGGGGACCCACCGGATGGGCCACCAGTATTTTGCGAAAAAAATCGTTTCCCCCTGACTGCTGGGACCCACCGGATGGGCCACCGTATTTCGCGAAAAAAAGTTCCCCCGCTGTCAGCTCGGACCCACCGGAAGTGCCTCCTTATTACACACAAAAAATGAATACTCCCCCGGCTAGCTGGGACCCACCTTGCTGGGAGACTGACTTGTGGGCCTACTAAGTTGACGGGGACAAAGGGCTTTGTCAACTTAGTCAATATGAACGATTCTAGCTCCAGTGACCATACGATGTCCATCCAACGGCCGTAGTGCTTCTTCAACCTCTGGTCTTCTTGCTCCAGCCGCCCAAAGCAGTGCCGGTCGTGCCGCATGCTCCTGCCTCCCGTGGCCGGTTGTGCTGCCGCAGAGGCCTCACCACCTCCTACTATTCCCACCACTGGCTAGGCCCTGCGGCGACGGCAGCCTTATACCGCAGCCGAACCAGTGAACCCTCGTAGTCCTCTCCGTGTGGGCTTCCACTGCCGCGTCGTCCCCTTCCTAGGCCTCGCCGTCGTCCACCGCTGTGGTGCTCTCCATGCGGCGTGGTCAACGTGGTCAAGGAACGACTTCCATCGTAAGGGTACTATACGTGGAGAGGCTGACAGCTGGGTCCACAGCCACAACCCAGTTTTTTTTTGATTTGCCAAGTAAGTCACTTTGTCAGGCCTGTTGGGCTGCAAATCTTTCAAGACGAGGAGAGCTTTCATTCGGCTGGCCGAGAAAATGGCCCATCAGTAATGAGCAATGGGTTGTACATTTTTAAAACACATCAAACTGGCAATTAGTTTCAAATATCTTTTTTTCATTTCAAGATTTTAAATTTCATTAATTTTTATGCGTGGAGAATTTGTTGGATTTTATATTGATATACATTTATTTTTAAATCAGTTTGAATGTGAGTCGAAATTTCGGGATTAAAAAAAGTTCGGACCGCACCGAAATATGCAAAATTTCGTATAATTTTTTAACCGTTGCCACAATATGGGCTGTAATGCTAACAAAAAGAATATGGGCTCCAAAAAAACCTTAAGAATTAGCAAATGGGCTGTAAATTATTAGAAATAATGGCAGATGGGTTGTATGTTGTTTTCCACAGATTTGAGGCTTTCCTAAAAAAATGGTTGACACACAAGCACTGATTGTTGGATGTCCATCCAACGGCCGTCGTGCTTCTTCAATCTCTGCTCTTCCTGCTCCAGCCGCTCAAACAAGCACCGGCGGGACTGCCTGCTCCCTCCTCCTCGCGGCCGGCTGTGCTGTCGCGCAGGCCTCACCGCCCGACCATACTCCCATCGCTGACCTAGCCATCCCTCTAATCACCCACACCTGCTGTTATTCTCCGGCAACGGCAGACGAACCAGTAAACCCTCATACAGTCGTACTCCCCTCTGCGTGGGAAACAACTGCCGAGTCTTCCCTGCCTCTGTGGCGTCCCCTTCCTAGGCCTCACTGTCGTCCACTGCCCTGGTGCTCTCAGTGCGGCGTGGTCAATGTGGTCAAGGAACGACTTCCATCGGACGTGGATTGTACATGGAGAGGCTGACAGCTGGGTCCACGGCCGCAGCAAGGAAGTGCCTCCTTATTACGCGGAAATAATGATTCCTCCACTTGACAGCTGGGACCCACCGGACGGGCCACTGTATTTCGGGAAAAAAATGTTTCCCCCTGACTGCTGGGACCCACCAGCTACATCTTCGCACGCAAGGAAGTGCGTCCGGTCAAAAAAAAACGATTCGCCCCCTGATTGCTGTGACCCACCAGCTACATCTTCGTAGGCAAGGAAGTGCCTGACAGTCGGGACCCACCTGGTCGAAGCGTACGTAGCGTTGTCATTCTGGTCGCGAACGTGTACGTACATACTGGTCGATGTAGAGGCGCGCACGTGTCGTAGTAGAGGCGTGCACGTGTCGTAGTAGAGGCGCGCACGTAGCATGTACACGTACGTACAGCGGCTAGGGTGCAAGAAAGAAAATATGGCCACGTATGTGTACATACGGGCGGGGTCTCGAACGCCTACTCGCGCATACGTACGGCGAGGGCTCGTGTACATGGCTGGGTCGGAACGGAGAAACAGTGTCATCGTCGTGTTCATGGGGAGGCAACGGAATGCGTCATGTTCATGGGGAGGCAAGGGAATGCGTCGTGTTCATTGGGAGGGCTTGGACGGAACAGGCGATGGAAACGAGGCCTGGCGTACCGCAGAACGAAGGAAACGACCTTGTGTTTGACCGGCCACGTTCGAAACGGGATCCTGTTCATCGGGAGGGGTCTGGTGTACCGCAAAATGGAGGAAACGGACCTCCTACGGTCGAAACGGGGGTCCTGTTGATCGGGAGGAGTGTGGCGTACCGCAAAACGGACAAAACAGACTTGTGTTGGAGCGCTGCGGTCGAAACAGGGGTCCTGTTCATCGGGAGGGGTGTGACGTACTGCAAAACGGGACTCCATGGGATACTGTTCATCTCCACCGTCGACCTCCTCCAGCCTCCACGGGCTCCTGTTCATCCAGCCTCCACGGGCTCCTGTTCATCCAGCCTCCACCGCGCGCTACTCCACCGGCTACTGTTCAACCACCCCTCCACTGTCTACTGTTCATCCAGCCCTCCACGCCACGGGGTCCTGTTCAACCAACCCTCCACGGGCACCCCTTCACCGTCTACTATTCATCCAGCCCTCCGCACCACGGGGTCCTGTTCAACCACCCCTCCACCGTCTACTGTTCATCCAGCCCTCCACACCACGGGGTCCTGTTCATCCACCCCTCCACAGGCGCCCCTCCACCGTCTACTGTTCATCCAGCCCTCCACCACACCACGGGGTCATGTTCATCCAGAGGCAACCCCACCGCTCACTGTTCATCCAAACCCCCCTGCAACGCTCACTATTCATCCCATCGATCGGCTTCAGTTAGCAGCAGTAGCGAAGGAATCGCTCGATCGGGTTTAGTTAACAGCCATCGATCGATCGCTCGGGTTCAGTAACGCGTAGCCTGCAGTGCAATCACTCGGGTTCAGTTAGAGCCCAACGCCTCGCTCGGGTTCAGTTAGAGCCAACGCCTCGCACACACGCGCATACATGTACGAGAGAAACGCGCATCGCTCGGCCCCCGACCTCCCACCGTAACCGGAAACTCCCTGAAATTTTCCTCCCCCTCGCTTCTACCACGGTTTTTTCCGTCATGGATGGCCCAAAGAATGTCATGCAGCTGCGTCTCCGGCCCGCCCAGGACAAAAAGCCCATTTTCTATCATGATTTTTTGTCATAGAAGTAGGAGCCCACCACATCTATGATGATACCGGATTTTGTCACAATTATCGTCATAGAAGTGTCATATGTATGACAGAAAAAAAATTGTTCGGCCCGAAATGTCACGGATGTGTCTTTTTTGTAGTGCTTGAAAACACCCTCGGCTGGCCATATGCTCCGCTCCTGGTGAGCTTACTAGCATAGGTGTTCTAAGAACCTTGGTGGGCAGGTTATACTTATCCACAAATCCACGTGAGATGTATGAATGCGATGCACCAGTATCAAAAAGAACAAGTGAAGTAAATGACTTAACCAAAAACTTACCTATTACTGCATCTGGCTGAGCTTCAACCTCCTCCACGTTAATGTGGTTCACCTGTCCCCTGTTGAAAGGGTTAGGCTTCTTCCCAGAGCTTCCATTGCCACTTCCATTTTGGGCTTCAGGACATTCATTGGCATAATGTCCGGTCTTCTGACACTTAAAGCAAGTGACTTGGCTCAAGTCTCTCTTGGCTGGTGTTGATGGGTTGGTACGGTTCTGGTCGTTGTTTCCTCCATTCCCATTACCATTCTTGGGGCCATTATGATTGTGCGAGCTTCCTCCCCCGTGGGTATGCTGAAAAAGTCCTCCCGGTTTAGGGGTAAAACGCGGCTTTTGCTACGCTCCAGAATTGTACTTCCCTTGTCCATACTTCCTCTTACTGTTTTCAATCTGCTGCTGCTTCCCTTCAATCATAAGAGCGCGATCTACCAACTTCTAGTAGTTGTTGAATCTTACTATCATCAACTGCATGCTCAACTCATCATTCAGTCCTTCCAGAAACTTCTCCTGCTTAGTTACATCCGTAGCAACGTCATCTGGGGCATAACATACTAGCTTACTAAAGTCATCCACATACTGGCCAACTGTCCGTCCTCCTTGGCGCAAGTTGGGAAACTCACGCTTCTTCATGGCCATAGCTCCCGCTGAAACATGGGCAGTACGGAAAGCCTGCTGAAACTGGTCCCATGTGACAGTGTCGATAGGGTAAGTGGCTGTGAAATTCTCCCACCATGATGATGCGGGTCCTTCAAGCTGATGTGCGGCAAATTTCACCTTTTCCGCATCTGTGCATCCTGTCGTGGTCAACTCCCTTGCTGTCTTGCGGAGCCAATCATCTGCTACTATAGGCTCGGTGCTACTGGAGAACACCGGCGGATTCAGCCTAAGAAAACGGGTTAAGTGATTAACAGGTGGTGGTGGTGGGTTGTTGTTGTTGTTGTTCCCCTTATTCTGATTTTGGACTAGCAATTGTATCAATGTATTCTGTTGCTGGATCAACTGAGTGAGCTCCAGTGGGAAGGTAAATCCGGGGTCACGTCTCGGAGGCATCTGATGGGTTTAGAAAAGATGAGATTTAAGAATAGAGAGGGGTCTAGAGAGAAAACACTACCCATATGCACATGAGGCAAAAGCAAACGATTCACTTCATTCAATCAAACAAGGGCATACAATCGGTCTAACTTTCGCAAAAGTGCTCAGACTACTCTATTTACATGGTGGAATACTACTACTGATGGGGTGGTCTACTAGAAATATTCTTCGGTTACAGACTCCATGATATCTGCTCCAGCTTCATCAACATAGTCATCATCGCTATCGTCTGGGTCCGAGTCGGTGTCGTCGATGATGATGTAGTCTTCCGGGCGAATCTCCTTGAGTTCTTCGTCTTCTTCTACTGGTGTAGGGTCTCCCATGAATATTCCGATCTTCTTGATCAGGTCGTCATTCTTCTCCACTAATACTTCGATTTCCTCCATATAATCTTCACGTGTAGCGTTGAGTTCTTCCTCCAGTTCCGTGATTCTTGTCCTCGCCTTCTTCAGATCTATCATGTCTGCGCACATCTGGTTCTCCTGACATCGAATGTGCTGGTTTAACTCCTGGATGAAAGCTGTGATTGATATATCCTTCTTGGTGCTGATCATCTCCCAGTGCTCATCTCGACGCCCACAAATCTGGTAGATTGTATCCTTGAGATCATTGTGGTAAACTTCTCCAATATGTCCCATGGCGATGTGAGTTGACATGCTTTTTCCTAGACTCCAGGTTGGTGCATCAAAGGAAAACTCTATGGGCTCAGTGACTGGCATGAACATCCTTCCTGGAATTTGAACTTGAATCATCCAGCGCTCCTCTTCAGGTAAAGTGGCGTTGTAGGTTCCGGTGAAGCTTGGTACTCCGATGTTCAGGTATCTAGTGACTTCCTTCAAGTGACGTCCAAAGGGTGTATCTTCATCCGGTTGCGTAAACTTGTTCCTTGCATCTGCCATCCTAAAAGAGTAGAAAAGATGAGAAGTCAGAAATGAGAAGAGTGAGTAGTGATCTAGGGCTTTAGCTTAGTGGTTGTGTCATACAGTCAACATGTGCTCTGATACCATCTTGTAGCGTCCAGACCTCAAACGGTCTGATCTCTGTGCTTCAGTGTCATCTTTGGATCAGTAATGCTAACACGCACAGTACTTGAAGGATTTATAACAGAGTAGCAATCACACACTTAGTACATCGAATGTCTCAAAAGAGAACTTATTACAATAAATATGGCTTAAGGCCATCTAATAACGATAATAGCGGAAGGCTTGGAAGATAAGTGAGTCCATCAACTCCAACGGCATCACTGAGTATAGAACCACGACCTAAAAGGCACCTTACTCATCGTCTGAAAAGTCTGCAACATGAACGTTGCAGCCCGAAAACAGGTCAGCACATGGAATATGTTGGCAAAGTAACACATAGAGAGTAATGAAAGAATAAGGTTGTACTACATGCATATATGGTTGGTGGAAAGCTCTATGGTTACAGTTTTGCGTAAAGCCAATTTTTCCCTATTGCAAAGGAATAAATTTTATTTAACTATCATGGTAGTTGTTAAACATTGAGAGTGTAGACACCCTCTCAATCCCAATTAAGCATCATCTTTAAAACCCAACAATATTAATTAGAGTAACATGATGAGATTCACATGATAATCCAAATAGTAGATACTCAAGTTGTCCATAACCGGGGACACGACTAACCATGATTAGTTTATACACTCTACAGAGGTTTGCGCACTTTTCCCCACAAGACTCGATCTCCTCCGTTGGGATTCTTGCACTACATGGTGTTTGAGAAACGGATGACCGAGACATAGTCTTTCAGAAGCGCTAGCACCTTACGAACGGTTAGACCGTTACACCTACTTTCCCCTACATCTGCTAGTCTACCACTGTAAGAGTTCGCACAACTTATTCAACTATGCTAGAGCTCATAGTAGCTTGTGGCTGCACACGGAAGTTTCTAGTATGAATAATCTCATAATCCCTTTGAGCCTGGGTGGCGGTCCATAAAGAAAAACAGGCAATCGCTGGAATACCCAGGTGCCTCAATCCACCCAGATGTGTGTTTAAGTTGCCACATTAAATAAAACATTAATTTATCAATCTCACATCTGTCATGGATACACTCACCCAATCCACGTCTACTAGCATAGCATGGCAATATAAGCAAACATAGAAGTAACTCCCAAAGGTTTGATAATAAAACAGGTAATAGGTACTACCTCATCTACTTCCCAAAACCCACAATTTAATTAGATCCTATTCATGCAATGTTTGAGGATTGATCTAATGCAATAAAAACTAGGCAGTAGGAGGTATGATCAAAGTGTTATTTGCCTTGCTGATGATCCGTGAAACCTAGCGATTCGAAGTAGCAAGCGGCGCACTCCGGGTAATCTATCACAAACAAACAAGCACACAATAAGTACTCAACTAATGCACAGGTAAAACTCAAATAAGAGAACTAACCAAAAAGTTCAACTTAAGAACTCTGGTTTGCAAAAAGAATCAAATCGAAGAAGCAAAGAAAGTCAAATGGCGAAAGAAACAAACTTCATTTACTAATATGGATCTAGGTCAAATTTTACAGAAGCAATAACTTGTTCGAGTTGGTTAAACGGAAAGAGGGTTTCGAGACGAAACTCCAGGCGCTTGAATCGTCTGATTCCGATAAACGAGCGAAAAGTTATACTAGAACGAAAATCGGATCAGAAATCGCGATCAGAAATAATCGCGGAAAACCCGAGAAAAAGAAAATCGACGAACAGATTAACGAACGAACGTTTGTTTTCTGGAACTAAATGGTGAACGCGTCCGTTAAAACGAACGAACGAGTGAACGCTCACTAAATAAACTAAAACGGAAATAAACTGATCTAAATAAAAAAACGGATCTAAAAAAACCGAATGAAAAACCAGCGGAAAACAGAACGGTTTTCGAGGGGAAAACCAGCGGCGGCGGTGGGGTCGGCGGCGGCGGCTTGGCTCGGCTAGGGTTAGGGTTGCGGCGCGGGGTGGGCTGACGGGCTCGGGGCGGCTCCTTATAAAGGCCGCCCGAAGAGTCCTGGCCGAAACCGGCCCTAAGTCGGTTGCACATTTTTTTAAATAATTACGCGCAGAAAAATAAATAAAAAAATACTAAACAGACTCCAAAAATTCCGAAATAAAATTTCCCCGACTTCTAAAATCAAGCCGAACAGGATGAACATTTGTTTGGGGCCTAAATGCAATTTGGAAAAACGCACATTTTTCCTAAATTCAAATAAAATAGCAATAAATCCAAAATAAAATTTTATTTGATTTTATTATTAAATCCTCAATATTTCTTTATTTTGGAAAGTCATTTTATTCCCTCTCTCATTTTTCTATAATAGAAATAATTGAAGATAAAATAAATAAAATCAAATGATCCTATTTTCAAAATTTGAGAAAACTCAAATATGAAAATAACGAAATCCCCAACTCTCTCCGAGGGTCCTTGAGTTACGTAGAATTTCTAGGATCAAACCAAAAGCAAATAGAATATGATATGCAGTGATGATCTAATGTATAACATTCCAAATTGAAAATTTGGGATGTTACACTGGATCTTGTGAGGCAACTAAAAGCACGGCATCCTCGCAAAATGGTTATGGAAATCTTCCTTGTTGCTGCTTGGAGTCTATGGAAGGAGCGTAACAATAACCATTTTAGACATATTGCACCTTTGATGGCCTCGTGGTGGGCTCGGTTCAAGTCTGATTTTAGTAACATCCAATATAGATTGCCTGAACATAAGAGACATGTGGTCTCTTCTATCTTGCAAAATTTACAACACGACCCTCCATAGTTCATTTTTTAGTTCTGACCATCCACCCCCTCCTTGTAATTACCACCATGTAATAGCTCTATAGTTCCTTTAATATATATGCAGTAGGATCCTTTCCTACTGTCTTCAAATTCAAAAAAACGTAGTGCTCAAGAGGTAGCAAGAAGGATTTCTAGCACCATTGCCGGGGAGTTCTATGCAAAAGTCAACATACCAAGTACCCATCACATACCCTTATCTCCCGCATTACATTATTTGCCATTTGCCTCTCGTTTTCCTCTCCCCCCACTTCACCCTTGCCGTTTTATTCGCCCTCTCTCTCTATCCTCCCTCTCCCTCTCTATTTGCCTCTTTTTGCCCGCTTGCTTTTTGTTTGATTGTGTGTTAGTTTGCTTGCTTGTCGCGATGGCTCAAGATAATACTAAATTGTGTGACTTCATCAATACCAACAACAATGATTTTATTAGCACTCCTATTGCTCCTCTTACCGATGCTGAATCTTGTGAAATTAATACTGCTTTGCTGAATCTTGTCATGAAAGATCCGTTCTCCGGCCTTCCTAGTGAAGATGCCGCTACCCATCTAAATAGCTTCGTTGATTTGTGTGACATGCAAAATAAGAAATATGTGGATAATGATATTGTTAAATTGAAGGTATTTCCTTTTTCGCTTAGAGATCGTGCTAAAGCTTGGTTTTCATCCTTGCCTAAAAATAGTATTGATTCATGGAACAAGTGCAAAGATGCTTTTATCTCTAAGTATTTTCCTCCCGCTAAGATCATCTCTCTTAGAAATGATATTATTAATTTTAAGCAACTTGATCATGAACATGTTGCACAAGCTTGGGAGAGAATGAAACTAATGATACGTAATTGCCCTACTCATAGTTTAAATTTGTGGATGATTGTTCAAAATTGTTATGCCGGATTGAATTTTGCTTCTAGTAATCTTTTAGATTCGGCTGCGGAAGCACTTTTATGGAAATCACTTTAGGAGAAGCTACTAAACTCCTAGATAATATTATGGTTAATTATTCTCAATGGCACACTGAAAGATCTACTAAAAAAAAGGTGCATGCGGTAGAAGAAATTAATGTTTTAAGTGGAAAGATGGATGAACTTATGAAATTATTTGCTAATAAGAGTGTTTCTTCTGATCCTAATGATATGCCTTGTCTACTTTGATTGAGAATAATAATGAATCTATGGATGTGAATTTTGTTGGTAGGAACAATTTTGGTAACAACGCGTATAGGGGAAATTTCAATCCTAGGCCTTATCCTAGTAAGCCCTCTAATAATTATGGTAATTCCTACAACAATTCTTATGGAAACAATAATAAGATGCCCTCTGATTTTGAATCTAATATTAAAGAATTTATTACTTTGCAAAAGAATTTTAATACTATGATTGAAGAAAAAATGCTTAAGATTGATGATTTGGCTAGGAACGTTGATAGAATTGCTCTTGATGTTGATTCTTTGAAACTTATATCTATTCCACCTAAGCATGATATCAATGAGTCTCTCAAAGCCATGAGAATTTCCATTGATGAGTGCAAAGAAAGAGCCGTTAGGATGCGTGCTAAGAACGATGTCTTTATAAGAGCGTGTTCTTCTAGATCCTATGAAAATAAAGATGAAGATCTAAAAGTTATTGATGTCTCCCCTATCAAATCTTTGTTTTTCAATATGAATCTTGATAATGATGGGACTGAATATGATCCACCTTTACCTAGAAGGCGTTCCAAGAATTCGGAATTTGTTGATCTTGATGCTAAATTTGATAAAAGTGGGATTGAAGATACTAAAACCCTAGATGTTGCTAAACCCACTATTATGGATTTCAAGGAATTTAACTATGAAAATTGCTCTTTGATTGATTGTATTTCCTTGTTGCAATCCGTGCTAAATTCTCCTCACGCTTATAGTCAAAATAAAGCGTTTACTAAACATATCATTGATGCCTTGATGCAATCTTATGAAGAAAAACTTGAAATGGAAGTTTCTATCCCTAGAAAACTTTATGATGAGTGGGAACCAACTATTAAAATTAAAATTAAAGATCATGAATGCTATGCTTTATGTGATTTGGGTGCTAGTGTTTCCACGATTCCAAAGACTTTGTGTGATTTGTTAGGATTCCGTGATTTTGATGATTGCTCTCTAAACTTGCACCTTGCGGATTCCACTATTAAGAAACCTATGGGAAGAATTAATGATGTTCTTATTGTTGCAAATAGGAATTATGTGCCTGTAGATTTTATTGTTCTTGACATAGATTTCAATCCTTCATGTCCTATTATTCTTGGTAGACCTTTCCTTAGAACGATTGGTGCAATTATTGATATGAACGAAGGAAATATTAGATTCCAATTTCCATTAAGGAAAGGCATGGAACACTTTCCTAGAAAGAAAATTTAATTACCTTATGAATCTATTATGAGAGCCACTTATGGATTGCCTACCAAATATGGCAATACCTAGATCTATTCTTGCTTGTTATGCCTAGCTAGGGGCGTTAAATGATAGCGCTTGTTGGGAGGCAACCCAATTTTATTTTTATTCCTTGCTTTTGCTCCTATTTAGTAATAAATAATTTATCTAGCCTCTGTTTTGGTTGTGTTTTTTGTGTTTAATTAGTGTTTGTGCCAAGTAGAACCGTTGGGAAGACTTGGGGAAAGTCTTGTTGAACTTGCTGTAAAAAACAGAAACTTTAGCGCTCACGAGAACTGCTGTCATTTGTATTTGGAACGTGATATTTAGTTAATTCTTTTTGCATATTATTAATACATAAATTTCTCACGTCAAGAAATTTATTTTAGAATTTTTGGGATTCCAGATCTTGCACTAGCTACATATTACTACAGACTGTTCTGTTTTTGACAGATTCTGTTTTTCGTGTGTTGTTTGCTTATTTTGATGAATCTATGGCTAGTAAAATAGTTTATAAACCATAGAGAAGTTGGAACACAGTAGGTATAACACCAATATAAATAAAGAATGAGTTCATTACAGTACCTTGAAGTGGTCTTTTATTTTCTTTCACTAACGGAACTCACGAGATTTTCTACTTTAAGTTTTGTGTTGTGAAGTTTTCAAGTTTTGGGTAAAGATTTGATGGATTATGGAACAATGAGTGGCAAGAGCCTAAGCTTGGGGATGCCCATGGCACCCCCAAGATAATCTAAGGACACGTAAAAGCCAACGCTTGGGGATGCCCCGGAAGGCATCCCCTCTTTCGTCTACTTCTATCGGTAACTTTACTTGGAGCTATATTTTTATTTACCACATGATATGTGTTTTGCTTGGAGCGTCTTGTATGATTTGAGTATTTGATTGTTAGTTTACCACAATAATCCTTGATGTACACACCTTTTGAGAGAGCCATACATGATTTGGAATTTGTTAGAATACTCTATGTGCTTCGCTTATATCTTTTGAGTTATATAATTTTGCTCTAGTACTTCACTTATATCTTTTAGAGCACGGTGGTGGATTTGTTTTATAGAAACTATTGATCTCTCATGCTTCACTTATATTATTTTGAGAGTCTTAATAGCATGGTAATTTGCTTAAAATCCTAATATGCTTGGTATATAAGATTAATAATAAAACTTTGAGAAAAGTATACTTTTCATCCCTCAATTTTTGGCGGAGTCTAGATTTGGTCCCTCAACTTCAAAATCGGACAACTTGCACCCTTAACTTCTCAAACCGGACAAGATTCATCCGTGGTCACGGTTTTGACCGGTTTTAGTGTTGTCCCACCCTGGTTTTGACCGTTCCGACTCAAATTTGCCTACCTTTTCCAAGTCCATGTACTATTTTCAAATTCGGTTACTTTTTTTAAATACGTGAACCTTTTTAAAATGTGTGTACTTTTTTTAAATCGGTGTAATTTTTTCCAAGTTCATGTACTTTTTCAAATATGCATATTTTTTAAAGTTCATTTATTTTTTAAGTTCATCTAATTTTTTAAAATTGATGCACCTTTCATATTCGAGTACATTTTTTTTGAAAGAGTTCATGAATTTGAAAATTTTATGTGAACTTGAAAAAAGTACGCGGATATGCACTTCTTTTGCGCAAAAATATGTGGATTTCAAAAATTATTTCAACTTGAAACAAGTACGTGAATTTCATACAAAGTTCATGGATTATAAAAGCAACACGGATTTGAAAAAAATGCAGACTTCGGAAAGCATGTGGATTTGAAATAAGTATGCGAATTTCAGAAACAATTCATGGCTTTGAAAAAATACTTGGATTTGATAAAATTACACAAACTTGGGAAAATACGGGGATTTGGAAAAAGTACGTAAATGTTAAAAAATCATGGATTTGAAAAAAGTACGCGAATTTCAGAATAGTTCGCTGATTTGAAAAAAGGTATGTTTATTTTTTTGAAAATACGCGACCTTGAAAAAACTACGCGGAGTTGAAAAGTGTATGTGAATTTCAAAAAGTTCACGGATATAAAAAAATTACAGGAATATGAATGAGCACCGGTCAAAACCGGGGTGAGTCAACACCAAAAACCGGTCAAAACCGAGTCCAGGGACGAACCTTGTCCGGTTTCGGTAGTTGGGGGTGCAAGTTGTCCGGTTTTGAAGTTGAGGGACCAAATCTAGACTTCACCAAGAGTTGAGGGACGAAAAGTATACTTTTCTCTAAAACTTTCTTATGAGTGTGTTGAATACTATGATAAGTTTGATACTTGATAATTGTTTTGAGATATAAAGATGGTGATATTAAAGTTGTGCTAGTTGAGTAGTTGTGAATTTCAGAAATACTTGTGTTGAAGCTTGTGATTCCCGTAGCATGCATGTATGGTGAACCGTTATGTGATGATGTCGGAGCATGATTTATTTATTGATTGCCTTCCTTATGAGTGGCGGTCAGGGACGAGCGATGGTCTTTCCCTACTAATCTATCCCCCTAGGAGCATGCGCGTAATACTTTGCTTTGATAACTTGTAGATTTTTGCAATAAGTATATGAGTTCTTTATGACTAATGTTGATTCCATGGATTATACGCACTCTCACCCTTCCACCTTTGCTAGCCTCTTTAATACCGCGCACCTTTCGCCCGTATCATACACCCACCATATACCTTCCTCAAAACAGCCACCATATCTACCTATTATGGCATTTCCATAGCCATTCCGAGATATATTGCCATGCAACTTTCCACCATTCCGTTTATTATGACACACTCCATCATTGTCATATTGCATATCCCGGTACACCGCCGGAGGCATTCACATAGAGTCATGGTTTGTTCTAAGTATCGAATTGTAATTGTTGAGTTGTAAGAAAAATAAAAGTGTGATGATCATTATTATTAGAGCATTGTCCCAGTGAGAAAAGGATGATGGAGACTATGATTCCCCCACAAGTCGGGATGAGACTCCGGACGAAAAATAAATAAAAGAGGCCAAAGAAGCCCAAATGAAAAAAGAGGCCATAAAAAGAGAAAAGGCCCAAATAAAAAAATGAGAGAAAAAGAAAGAAGGGACAATGTTACTATCCTTTTACCACACTTGTGCTTCAAAGTAGCACCATGATCTTCATAGTAGAGAGTCTCTCGTGTTATCACTTTCATATACTAGTTGGAATCTTTCATTATAGAACTTGGCTTGTATATTCCAATGATGGGCTTCCTCAAATTGCCCTAGGTCTTCATGAGCAAGCAAGTTGGATGCACACCCACTTAGTTTCTTTTTTAGATTTCATATACTTATAGCTCTAGTGCATCCGTTGCATGGCAATCCCTACTCACTCACATTGATATCTATTGATGGGCATCTCCATAGCCCGTTGATACGCCTAGTTGATGTGAGACTATCTTCCCTTTTTTGTCTTCTCCACGACCACCACTCTATTCCACCTATCGTGCTATATCCATGGCTCACGTTCATGTATTGCGTGAAGATTGAAAAAGTTTTGAGAATGTCAAAAGTATGAAACAATTGCTTGGCTTGTCATCGGGGTTGTGCATGATTTAAATATTTTGTGTGGTGAAGGTAGAGCATAGCCAGACTATATGATTTTGTAGGGATAACTTTCTTTAGCCATGTTATTTTGAGAAGACATAATTGCTTTGTTAGTATGCTTGAAGTATTATTATTTTTATGTCAATATGAACTTTTGTCTTGAATATTTCGGATCTGAATATTCATACCACAATTAAGAAGAATTACATTGAAATTATGCCAAGTAGCAGTCCGCATCAAAAATTCTGTTTTTATCATTTACCTACTCGAGGACGAGCAGGAATTAAGCTTGGGGATGCTTGATACATCTCCAACGTATCTATAATTTTTTATTGCTCCATGCTATATTATCTACTGTTTTGGACATTATTGGGCTTTATTATCCACTTTTATATTATTTTTTGGACTAACCTATTAACCGGAGGCCCAGCCCAGAATTGCTGTTTTTTGCCTGTTTTAGGGTTCTCGAAGACAAGGAATATCAAACGGAGTCCAAACGGAATGATACCTTCGGGAATGTGATTTTCTCAACGAATGAGACCAGGGAGACTTCGACCCTACGTCAAGAAATAAAACAGGAGGCCACGAGGTAGGGGGCGCGCCCACCCCTACCAGGCGCGCCCTCCACCCTCGTGGGCCCCCTGTTGCTCTACCGACGTACTCCTTCCTCCTATATATATATCCATGTACCCCCAAACGATCAGATACGGAGCCAAAAACCTAATTCCACCGCCGCAACTTTCTGTATCCACGAGATCCCATCTTGGGGCATGTTCCGAAGCTCCACCGAAGGGGCATCGATCATGGAGGGCTTCTACATCAACACCATAGCCCCTCCGATGAAGTGTGAGTAGTTTACCTCAGACCTACGTGTCCATAGTTAGTAGCTAGATGGCTTCTTATCTCTTTTTGGATCTCAATACAATGTTTTCCCCCTCTCCTGTGGAGATCTATTCGATGTAATCTTATTTTTGCGGTGTGTTTGTTGAGACCGATGAATTGTGGGTTTATGATCAAGTCTATCTATGAATAATATATGAATCTTCTCTGAATTCTTTTATGTATGATTGGTTATCTTTGCAAGTCTCTTCGAATTATCAGTTTGGTTTGGCCTACTAGATTGATCTTTCTTGCAATGGGAGAAGTGCTTAGCTTTGGGTTCAATCTTGCGGTGTCCTTTCCCGATGACAGTAAGGGCAGCAAGGCACGTATTGTATTGTTGCCATCGAGGATAACAAGATGGGGTTTTCTTCATATTGCATGAGTCTATCCCTCTATATCATGTCATCTTGCTTAAGGCGTTACTCTGTTTTTAACTTAATACTCTAGATGCATTCTGGATAGCGGTCGATGAGTAGAGTAATAGTAGTAGATGCAGGAAGGAGTCGGTCTACTTGTCTCGGACGTGATGCCTATATACATGATCATACCTAGATATTCTCATAACTATGCTCAATTCTGTCAATTGCTCAACAGTAATTTGTTCACCCACCGTAGAATACTTATGCTCTCGAGAGAAGCCACTAGTGAAACCTATGGCCCCCGGGTCTATCTTCATCATATTAATCTCCTACTACTTAGTTATTTCCTTTGTTATTTACTTTGCCTTTATTTTACTTTGCATCTTTATCATAAAAATACCAAAAATATTATCTTATCATATCTGTCAGATCTCACTCTCGTAAGTGGACTTATAAGGATTGGCAACCCCTATTTGCGTTGGTTGCGAGGATTTATTTGTTTTGTGCAGGTGCGAGGGACTCGCGCGTAGCCTCCTACTGGATTGATACCTTGGTTCTCAAAAACTGAGGGAAATACTTACGCTAATTTGCTGCATCATCCCTTCCTCTTCGGGGAAAACCAATGTAATGCTCAAGAGGTAGCAATACGGCAATAAAGTCCGAACAATCCTTAAAGATAAGTTCGGCACCCTGAATTTAGCATTATATGCATTGGCTCCTAATCATGTCTTTGGTCAATAGTTGGGTTGCCCGGCTCATGTGCTTGCTACCTTACGTTCCGCTAAATCGGCTAGGGTAGTAAAGGGAGAACTACTGCAATTGTGCCCTGGCCTTGACCAGATGAGCGCCTCAGTAGAGAAAGCCAAAAACTGACTGTCATGATACGGCGAGAGCCGGTCAGCTGTTCGAGGGTTACAAATCGTTGGAGATTTTTTCCGCTTTATGCAAAAGATCGGCACTTCCCGATCAGATGCTGACAGCACCCTGGCTCGAACCAAGGGCTGCACCTACACTTTATTATAAAACTCCTATGGCTAAGTGAGGGCGTTTAAGCCGTACAGTTTGACTGCCTTGTTCGTTGCACTAAACAACTCCTTCAAGGACCATATAATTGGATCAAAATTGTTTAGATTCCATCCCGAACACCTCCGTACTACCTACGTGAGGGCAGAAGCCAACGACTGGCCAACCCTCAGATTACATACAACACGGCTGCACAGGAGGAAACAATTCAAAGCATAACAAAATTACATTACAAAACAGGCTTTGTTCTCATAATACAAGGCAGAGGCACCATGAATACATCTATTCAAATACAATGTCCTGCAAACATTGTGCTACCACAAGACGAGACCCCTCCAGGACATCCGCAAAATACCGCTCGGGTGTGCGGTGCTCCTTGCCCTCCGGTGGCCCTCTGGTCACCTCGACGGCGTCCATCTTCGCCCACCACATCTTGCAACGGGCGAAGGCCATGCGGGCACCTTCAATGCAGGCCGAGCGCTTGACGACGTCCAGCCGAGGACAGGCGTTCACCATCCGCCTCACGAGTCCGAAGTAGCTGCTTGGCATAGCTTTGGCTGGCCATAGCCGGATTATGAAATCCTGCATAGCTAGTTCGGCCACCCTATGCAGCTCCACCAGCTGTTTCAGTTGATCAATGAAGGACACTGGATGCTCTGGCGCTGCATCTGCGACCAGAATAGCTTCTCTGTAGAACCCCCTCCTTCGGCTCGATAGAACTCCACGGCGTCTGATACACTGCGTGGTAAATCTGCAAAAGCTCTCGGGGAACTCCGAACCCGAGTTAGTAAAAGGTACTGCTCCTCCGCATACTTGCTTTGCATCTTAAATGCCTCACCCATCGTGATCTTCTTGGCCTCCTGGATCTCCTGGAGGGCGGCCTGGACCTCATTCCGTGTGGTCTACGCGCTCTGGCGAGCCTTGGCGAGTTTGGTCCCTTGAACCGACGCATCATCTCCAAGGCTTCACATTTCTTGACCGTATCCTGGAGCTCCTGCTGGACTTCTTTGACCCGGGCCTTGAGCTTCTTACGGGCGGCTTGCTGCTGGACGGCCTTCTCCTCGGCCTCGCCCAGGGCCTTCTTTAGGGCCTCGACCTCGATCGCGGCTCCTTCACATATCACGACATTGCGGTCAATATGCAGCGCCTATCCGTTTCGAACACACGGCAAGTTGTCACTCACCTTGCTTCTCCTGGAGCCGAACCTTAACCTCGCTGAGCTCGTTCTCGGTCCGCTCCAGCCTCTACCTCAGTTCAGAGACTTCGGTAGCATGTGAGGTTGCGGCCAACAGCGACGCCTGCTTATTCATACATATTACGTTAGTCTCCTATAACAAAAGATTGATCCTCTGTCCGGTTCTTCTTGCCGAACACTGGACAATGTCTCAGGGGCTACTATCTACAAGGGGTTTTTCTCTTCCTTACCTCGAAACCTGTCAACAGGTTGCTGCAGGCTTCATTCAGTCCACTCTTGGCGGACTGAATCTTCTCGATCACCGCACCCATAAGGACACGGTGCTCGTCCACGACGGAGGCGCCTCGAAGCGCCTCCATCAGGTTATCTGGCGCCCCTGTATGGATAGGGGCCACCAGTGGAAGCAACGCACCCCCTCCCTCAAATGGGGCTGCTCGCCTGACTCCGAAATCGTATTCGGCTGAGGGCCGAACTGAATGCGTCCCTCTTCGCCAATCTCCATAGGGATCGTCTCCCCCATGTGCCCGGCAGTGGAGGTCTCGCCTTGTGGCACCTGCCGAACAGCATCCTGGGCTCCTCCCCGGCTCGGAGCGGTCCTCCGGGATAACACTTCGGTGTCGTCCCTGGCCCCGGGGGAATAAGCAGGTGGTGGCGACATGCTCACCATCTCCGATGGAGCCAACGAACCTCCAGACGAGGATCGCTGGATAAGGTCGTTGGTCAGACTGCAATAGCACAATTAACTATGTCAAGATAATGAAGAGAAAGGGCCGGATGCGTGCATGAGCGAGCCATGTCACTTACGATGCGGCCTGGGGCTTGGTGCGAGGGAGTCTTTCCGGACTGCTATCAGCGTCCCACGCAGTGTTGACCGCTGGGACGCTCTTCCCCTTCTTGGGCGTTTTCGCCTTCGGATGCGCCAAAGCCGCCCTCTTCTTCTTCCTCTCCTCAGGGGAGGATTGTTTTCCTCCTCCTCCTCCTCCTCTTCCTCGCCATTGTCCTCAGGGACAGAGGAATGAGCTTCATTGTCTTCGGACGTCATGTCCGAAGTGCCCTTGTGATGGGGGCCACTCTTGGCCCCCTTGGCCTTCCTCTTGTCCTTCTTCTCCGGCGCCTTATAAGGCGCTGACACCAGCATCTTCGCTAGATGCGGGATGATCGGTTCTTCAGGCAGCAGAGCCGGACACTGGATCCGCTTCACCCTCTCCATCCAGTCCTGGAAATGCAATGATAAGCTCAGACATCATCCTTGAAACGATTAAGTTGGGGCTACATCAAAAAATAACATACCTCGCTGGCGAGGTGTTTACAATCGTGACCACAGTCTGAATCCGTGGCCGGTGGTTTCTCGTTTCCCTTAAAGAGCAACTTCCATGCGCCTTCATGAGTAGTCTCGAAGAGCCTCACCAGGGTCTGATGCTTCTTCGGATTGAACTCCCATAGAGGACGGCCTCGGCGCTGGCACGAAAGGATCCGGCAAACTAGCATCACCTGGATCACATCAACGAGCTTGACTTTCATGATCACCATGCTTTGAACGTGCGCCTGTAACGCTATCAGCTCGTCAGGGGAACCCCGGTCCGGACTCTTCTCGACCCAGGAGGTGAGTCGCATGGGAGTGCCGGAGCGGAATTCGGCAGCTGCGGCCCAGGTGGTGCCGCGAGGTTCTGTGATGTAGAACCACTACTTCTGCCACTCCTTTACCGTGTCCACAAAGGTGCCTTTGGGCCAGGAGACGTTGGACAGCTTGCTCACCATGGCTCCTCCTCACTCCGCCTGCTGGCCATCCACCACCTTCGGCTTCACGTTAAAAACTTTGAGCCATAGCCCGGAGTGGGGTTGGATGCGGAGGAAGGCCTCACACATGACGATAAACACCGAAATGTTGAGGAAAGAATTCGGGGACAGATCATGGAAATCTATCCCGTAATAATACATCAGCCCGTGGATGAAAGGGTGGAGTGGAAACCCTAGCCCGCGGAAGAAAATGGGGGATGGACACTACCCTCTCGGTGGGCTCTGGTGTGGGGACGACTTGTTCCTCGGTCGGCAGGCGATGAGCGATCTCCTTCGCCGAATATCCGGCCGCCCGAAGCTCAGTAATGTCCTCCTCCTTGACGGAGGAAACCATCCACTTGCCTCGGCCTCCGGATCCGGACATGGTTGCTTGAGTGGAAAGGAGATGAGAACTTGGGCGCTAGAGCTCGAGATCGGAAAGGCGGAGACAGAGAGAGGGCATGAGAGAGGAAGAGGGAATCCTTATCCCCTTATAAAGGCAAATAAATATTGAACGCCTCCTCACTCGCCTTAAGATTTGCCTATTCCCAAGGGTTGTATAAACGGCACGGTTGGGTTACCCATGCCCATATTGATGAGAATCCCGTAATAAGGGGACATGATCTCTGCTTCGACAAGACGTGCCAATGGCAACCGCGTCTCGAAACATGGAGCGGCAGACGAAAAATGGTTCGAAATTATGACTGGACAGACGTGAGGTCATCAGCAAATTAGACTCGTGTAAAAATATATTCTCTCTGTGGTTATGTATGGTGTGTGTGTGACAGGTCCGGATACTATCATCGCATCCGAAGACTATCTTGAAGTTCGGATAGAAGGGAACCCGCCTTGCAATGCCGAAGACAATCTGCGCGTCGAACTCCTCGTCATTGAAGCCAGGTTCAGGGGCTATTGAGGGAGTTCTGGACTAAGGGGTCCTCGGGCGTCCGGCCTGTTATCCATGGGCCGGACTGATGGGCTGTGAAGACGTGAAGGCCGAAGACTGTACATGTGTCCGAATTGGATTCTCCTTGGCGTGGAAGGCAAGCTTGGCGACCGACTATGAAGATCCCTTCTTATGTAACTGACTCTATGTAAACCCTAGATTCCCAGTGTCTATAAACCGGAGGGGTTAGTCCGGAATGGACACATTCATTACCATAGTCATACAGGTTAGACTTCTAGGGTTTAGCCATTACGATCTCGTGGTAGATCAACTCTTGTAACACTTATATTCATCAAGATCAATCAAGCAGAACATAGGGTATTACCTCCATAGAGAGGGCCCGAACCTGGGTAAACATCGTGTCCCCTGTCTCCTGTTACCATCAATCCTAGATGCACAATTCGGGACCCCCTACCCGAGATCCGCCGCTTTTGACACCGACACCCCTCCCTCGCCCCCTATTTGTCTCCAGTTTGCGGGAGAAATAGAGTCGGGACCACGCCGCAGACCGATACAAGCCTGCGTTGGATGGCTTCTACTACCCAGGCAGCGCGATCCGAACGCATGCGGGAGGTTTGCTGGTCGGCGTTAGAGATGCCCTTACCAAGGGTAATTTGGTAAAATGTAGGTGTTAAGATAGTGAATTGTTTATGTGACCATCAGGAAACAATTCAACACTTATTTCTTTGCCCACTTGTCAGGCTTATGTGGCGAACAATACATGCATCTTTTAATGTACCGCCACCTACAAGTATATCAAATTTGTGTAGTAACTGCTTAGGTGGGGTGTAGCACAATATTGCACGAAAATGCTCAATGGAGGACGAGCTACATGGTGCTCGTAATCTTGGTCAATCTTTATAACATTGTGATGCGCGTGATGCTGCTTTACAGCTCAATACGCTCCCTGTTATTTGGAAATACGCAGGTGCCATGGGCTCCTGTGCTTGATTCATACATGGGTCGAACCTGATGTGATGTAATGATATGAATTTCCCCCAGCGCCAGGATTGGTGGCTAATGGGTCATTAATTCGATGGGCCCATGAGTCTGTATAGGTGGACTTTTCTTTCCTTATGCTCACCATCCCCTTCCTCTGCCACACTGGAGGAAAGCACTTTCGCCATGGATGCAATGGAGTGCTTCTTCGAGGAGAGCAATTCAGGGCAATCTTTTGCCAGATCTCGTTTTTTGTTGGCCGGTCTGGGATGCGCTAGTGGTTTTTTTGCAACCTGAATTTGCCATCGCGTTCGTCACCGAAATATTACTCACCACCGTCGATCAAGCCTAGTAGATCAGACGTCATGTTCGTTTTGTTTGGGATGCAGCTTCGTTCCTAGGTTGGACGCTGGATTTATTCTAGGGGCCGAATTGCGAATGATGATGCCCATGGGTGTGATGCATGTCAGGATGTTTGGATTTCTTCAGAATCAGGCAATGGGGGAAAGAGATGCCGAAGGAGATGTGCAGCCGGGGGAAAACAATCATGACTGAGGAGGACTCATACAATGGTCGTAGCTAGGTGGTGGCTGACTCAGATGAGTTGTTCCCAAGATGTGCCAATGTTCCACTGTCTTGCTCCCTCATATATAATTGATCTCGCGATGGCACTTGTGCATGCGCGGCCAGACTCGGCTGCTTCGCCTGAGACAAGAGTGAGGAGCTATTTCGGCAGCGTCGAGGGGGGCAGAACTGGCTCCTTAAGGGGGATGCGAACACTGCCTACTTCTAGGCGATAGCCAATGGCCGCAGATGGAAATGTGCCATCCCTTTCCTCTGGGTGGGGTTGTTCTCCTGGAGAGCCCAGTGGACATCTCCACCCATATTTACTCCTTCTATAAGGAGTTGTTTTCGGCTGAGCCGCATGGAAGTGTCTTCCTCTGCGCTGACTTCTGGCCGCTTGCAGATCAGGTCTCCGATGCGGAGAATGCGGAGCTTACTCTCCTCTTTTCTCCCGAGGAGGTGGGACGGGCGATTGCTTCTATGAAAGCTTGCTCGGCCCCAGGGCCCGATGGCCTTCCTGTAGTCTTCTTCCAGAAATTCTGGGAGATCTTGCGTCCGGTCATTATGCCCATGTTCCATGAGTTTTATATTGGAACTTTGGACATGGCTGGGATTAACTATCGTGTCATATCTCTTATCCCCAAAGTTGTTGGGGCTACGGATATTCGGCAATTCCATCCCATCACGATGATCAATGTGTTGGAGGGAATCTTTGCGAAGGTTTGCGCGACCCATTTGTCCCCCGTGGCGGAAAGGATTTCCCACCCCCTTCAGTCCGTGTTCCTGAAGGGCTGGCGGATCCATGACGGGATTCTTGCCCTTCATGAGATTGTCCATGAGGTGGCGTCGA
Organism: Triticum dicoccoides; assembly: GCF_002162155.2. Classification (NCBI taxonomy): domain Eukaryota; kingdom Viridiplantae; phylum Streptophyta; class Magnoliopsida; order Poales; family Poaceae; genus Triticum; species Triticum dicoccoides. The sequence goes on along the minus strand of NC_041388.1, from coordinate 395,105,580 downwards.
AGGGGCTTAAGGGGCTCTTCCTCAAATTGGACTTCCAAAAGGCATATGACCGTTTGGACTGGTCCTTTTTGAGGTTGGTGGTGCAGCGACGAGGATTTGACGAGCGGTGGTGCTCCTAGATCATGCGATTGGTTAGATCTGGCAACACGCCGATCAACATCAATGGTGAAGTGGGTCCCTTCTTCCAGGCCTCCAAGGGGGTAAAGCAAGGGGATCCTATCTCCCCCTTGCTCTTCAACCTTGCAGTTGATGCCCTTGCTGGCATCCTAGATAAGGCCAAGCTGGCCGGCCACCTTAAGGGTGTGGTTAGCACCTCATTCCAGATAGAGGGGTAACCCACTTGCAGTACGCGGATGACACCATGATTATGGTAGGAGGCTCGGATTCGGACATTGTTAATCTTAAGTTCCCTTTGCTTTGCTTTGAGGAAATGTCTGGACTTAAGATTAACTTTGATAAGAGCGAGGTTGTGGTCCTTGGTTACTCGGGGGCTGAGCAGCTCAGGATCGTGGATAACCTCAATTGTAGGTTGGCTTCATTCCCCGTATCTTACTTGGGGATGCCCCTGGCTGAGTCTAGGATTTTCGTGAGTGGGTATGATCCGCTTGTGGGACGAGTAGCGTCCCGTGCGGAGTCCTGGTGCAGTAGGTCCACTTCTAAAGGAAGCAAAATTGTCCTTATTAGCTCTAACCTTGCCAGCCTCCCCATGTACATAATGGGGATGTACATCTTGCCTGAAGGTGTACATAGCTCCTTTGACAAGGAGCTGGCTAGGTTCTTCTGGCAGGCAGGGGATGGTCGGCCTAAGTACCACATGGTGAAATGGGCTGACATCTGCTTGCCGAAGGACCGAGGGGGGTTGGGCATCCCTGCGTCTCGCCGTATGAACGTTGCGCTCATGCTTCGCTGGGTGTGGCAGATCTTGCGAGGAGATGGAGGCTTGTGGCTGCAGCTGATTGAGTCCAAGTACTTGCATGGCCAGCCCCTCTTGGCTTGCACGCACTCGGCTGGATCCCAGTTTTGGAAATTGATTCAGGACATCAAAGATGAGATTAGGCTGGGCTTGCAGTTCTCGGTTGGCAATGGGTCTGGGATCCAGTTCTGGTTGGACCCCTGGCTTGATGGCGAGCCTCTCCGCATGCGGTTTCTGAGGCTCTTTGCGATTTGTGACGACCCGACTGTTCTTGTATTTGCAGCTGCTTTGGATGAGGGATGGAATATTGCATTCCGCCGCTCATTCGGACCAGCCGGGGTAGAAGAATGGACAGAATTAAGGGAAGTAGTCCCTCTTCCTATGTCCCAGGATCCTGACTTTGTTTCTTGGAGCCTCTCTCCTTCGGGAGAATTCTCCGTTAGCTCATCTTATCAGGCGCTATGTCGGTTGCCGGTTCTCCAGTGGTTATCCCCATTGTGGAAGGCACCTATGCCCCTGAAGATCAAGATTTTCGTTTGGCACCTTCTCATAGACCATTTACCTTCGGGGACCGAGGTGCTGAAACGCCATGCACCGGGCAATGGCCTTTGCCCCCTCTGCCACGTCCTGGAAACGGGAACGCACGTTTTGTTCTCATGCGTAGAAGCGCAGGCACTTTTATGCTTTGTTCATGAGGCTCTGGGACCGGAGTGGGAGGCCCATGACCTTGCAGAGTTTCTGCAGGTAAGGGCCACTCAGGTTGGCCGTAAGCGCTGACTGTTCTGGCTCATCTTCGCGGCTATGATGTGGACCCTTTGGACTACTCACAATAAGATGGTGATTGAGCGGGTGTTCCCGCGGCGTGGTCTGACTCGTTCTTCAAATTTTTTGCCTTCTTGCAGCACTGGCATCTGCTCACTAGGCCGAGGGATCGTGACCGGCTTCAGCTGTATCTGGACGCTCTGTTGTCTTCCGCGCGCCGGCTATCCGACCGTTCGCCTACTTCGTAGCTTGCCCCTGGAGGCCTTCTATGTTTCTTCTTCTTTCATTTGGGCGTATTTGTGCTGCTGCCCCATCATTCTTCGTTTATGACTCTGGTTGGAACGCGGTTGTATGGTCATTTGCTTTATCTATAAAATGGGCAATAGCCTGTTTCGAGATAACAATGTGCATAAATGGGGATACGGGAGCTCGGAAATTGACTGCACGTGAAATACATGAGAGGAATACGCCACTAGGCCTGATCCTGAGAAGTACCAACGCTGGCGATAACGAGCTCCATGTAGCTCGTCCTCCATAACGCCCCACTCAATATTGCGGTACTAATTTCTGTGGGAGTTTGTGCATTACTTTGGGTTATTTGAAATTGTCGGAATGATTGTGTGTTTAACAGAGCAAAGATTCAAAAAAATTATTTACAAGTTATCTACAGAGCATCTGGATGAATCCATATGTAATCATACTACATTATGCGGTAGCGAGGAAGCTTATGGCCAATGGATGCAATGGTGGGAGATGATAGTACAAGCTATGTAGAACTGGTTTGGATGACGGTCTAATAATAAGATGTGTGTAGACATTTTGTCTTATTTTTGCCGGTCATGGCAATTTGTCCTTTTTTATTTTCTTTTACTGGAGCTTAATACTTGAAACTTCCTAATAAATGATTGTGTGTATAGATTGATGTAGGGCCGAGGTAATCTTTCTTTTCGAAAAAAAATATACTTACTATTTAATCTAGGCACTCGTATCTTACTTTTTTTTTACACAGTACAACCGTTGACGCGCATATAAATACATATATACTCACCCTCGTGAATGCACGCATACCACTCTATCTTTATGAGCACCTCTAAAATACTGACCCAATATCATATCTTGAGGTGGTCATCATAGACGCCTCCATAATCGACGGGAACGTCTTCCCCCACTAAATAAACATCGCCAGGAAGCCTAAAATAAATCTAGAAAAATACGAGCACCAGTGCCAAGTCTAGAACTTAAATATTAATGGGCTGGTTCCACCATAAAAACCCTAATCATCTAAGCTAGGCTTAGTTCACACTCGGCCCTTTGCTGATCTACGTGTCAGAGCTTGCACTGAAATTAAGATTTATCCTTCATTGGCGTCACTTAGTATTTTTACATGACTATGATCACTTGTCTCACAGTATCACCTAAGGATAGTTTTCAAATCAACCTGAAATCAAATAGCCGCAGTGATCATGTGTGCCCTGCGTGCATAATGAGACTAATTAAGAAGGACATCGGTGCAACTCTAGCTACTAGAACAACGGCACCGGCACGGCCTTGAGTGGCGTGACCATTTTGAGCGACGTGCCAAACCGGCCCCTAACATCGACGTCGCATGGCTGCATCCCGTCGGGCAATCTCCACTCAAACGCGTGAAGTACAGACGCGAGGATCAGCGTCACCACCCTCGTGGCCATGGGTGTCCCAGGGCACGCCCTCCTTCCTGCCCCGAACGGCATGAACTCCCCCTGGTCCTTGCGCCGGAAATCCATGTCCGCCCCTAGGAATCTCTCAGGGATGAACTCCTCGGGCTGCTTCCACAGCGCTGGGTCTCGCATGATGGCCCACAGATTGACGATCAGCTTGGTGCCCTTGGACACAGCGAAGCCGCCGACCTCGGCTCCGTCGGCCATGGCCTCGTGTGGCATCAGGAGTGGGCTCGGCGGGTGAAGCCGCATGGTCTCCATCACCACGGCGCGCAGGTATGGCATCCTGCCGACGTCGGACTCATCAGGGTGCTGCTTCGAGCCGAGAGCTTCCCGCAACTCGGCGCGAACCTTTGACATCACGGCCGGTTGCCGGAGTAGCTCAGCCATCGTCCACTCCACTGTGATCGAGTTAGTCTCCGCCCCTGACACGAACAAGTCCTGGAGACACCGAATATTTTTCTCGTTAGTTTAGGTCCCCGTTGGAGTGTTGTACAAACCTCCGATGAAAGAGGCGGTGCCTAGGATTCAGAGAGGCGGTGCCTAGGATTCGCTTAGGCATGCTTACACGTAGGCAATGACGAACCTTGCCTAGTGTCTAATTGGAAGTCTATGTCAAATGAATCATATTTCAATGAAAGTTGTTGTACTGAACTTATTTATCTGCTCTAAATTAATAGATACACATATAATACCATGGTACATCACTGATAGTGAAAACTATATGACTGCCTAAACCACGCCTAGGGAGCTTAAGCCCCACCTAGACGACACTAGGCGAAGGCCAAACTCCATGCTTACTCCTGGCGCTTTTTCAACCTCAATACAAGCAGTTAATATCGTTCCCTAGCTGTGATAGATATCTAATTGCATAATTAATATCGATGGAGTGCGTATACTGCTTCTGCATGAATACTTATTAGTCAATGTTGATAGTCAAATGATCGACTTGGGCACGATAGCGGCCGCTCTATCCACTAGACCACTACAAGTCTACATATTGATATCCGGCAGCCTACGCACGTGCACTTGACATATAAAAAACCAAAGAAACAAAACCTTGATCGATCACTGCCGCAATTAAAAATCTCTACAGATAAGATGTGCACCATGAGGGGAGCAACGTGTAAGGGCACCGGCAGTTTATCCAGTTACATGCCTGAAGCCCCATATCTTTGATACACATTTTTCACCATTATATTTTGTAGATGCACGAAAATGCTAAATGGAGGACGAGCTCCATGGAGCCCTTTTTAAAACATTGATTTTTTTTCTTCACATTTTGAAGTTTCAAGAAAAATCAGAAAACAATCACGTTCGTTCAGACGGATGTATACTATGTGAGTGTTAAATTTGAAGATGATATACACTATTATGAGAGCTACACTAAAAAGATAAAATCATGATTGAAAGTGGTAAATAGTGCATGCACTGTTCACTATTAAAATGCGTGAATTTGTCATTTTGTGTAGCTCTCATTATAATGTATATCATCTTTAAATTTTACACACATATAAAAAACATCAACATGAATGTGTGTGATTGTTTTCAGAATCTTTTAAAACTTCAAGGTGATTCCGGTTTTTTTTTTTCAAAAGAAAGAGCTCCATGGTGCTCGTCCTCCAAAACGCCCTACTTGTATACGTACTCGAATTGTTAACTAAAAGCTACTTTATATGGCATACTTTTTATGTCAATGTTATCATTTCCATCTAAACCATATGTGAACTATACAAAATGGAGACGTTTGATAATTGCACATTTTCAAAATCATTTTTGCAGACGATTAATTTATTGAATATCTAGAGAGTGCATCAGATTACATCGAAGAAACTAAATCATATGTGAAATATGTAGAAGTCTCCACTTTAATTCAATATATAGGAATTATATGTGAATTATAGAGTGCATCAGATTACATCAGATGACATAAGTTTCTATGACAATGTTCTCATTTCCATCTAAATCATATGTGAATTATAAAAAATGGAGATATTTGATTATTGCACATTTTGAAATTCATATTTGCAAACAATTAATTAATTGAATACCTACATAGTGCATCAGATTACATAGAAGAAACAAAACCAAAATCAATCAAAAGATCCTCAAATAGCACATTGTTATACTAAAGTATTTTTTAAGCCATTGCCTCTAGTTTTACCTTCTGCAACTGATTTTTCTTTTGCTATTCCTCTCTTATTTAATAGATGAGGCAAATCTTTTGCCTCCATTCAAAAAAAGAAATTGCCCGAGAAGATTTTATCCTTTGGATTGCGGAGTACTTTTGTACGGACACAACACCATTTCGTACTACTAGGCTACCAGCATACACGGCTAGCTAAGTACTCCTAGTATGAAAATGACTTACATACGTACCGAAAGAAAGCAATTGAGAGCCTCGAGGCTGAGCTGATCCACGGAATGAAGCTGGAGTAGCACGTCTAAGAAATCATCTTTCCTTTCGCCTTCGTATTTCATACGGCGGCCGATGATCGGGTCGAAGAAGTCATTGAACCGCCTCAGGTACTGAGTGGTGCGCCGGCGGCGGCCCTGCAAGTCTAGCGCGGAGAGCACCGGGAAGAGGTCCGACAAGTTGGGCTTGGTGAACTCCTCCACCATGCCCCTGATGAGCACCTCCAGCTCCTGCGCGCGGTGCGAGCTCATGTCGGCCACGTCCTCGGAGAACAGCACGTTGGACACGAGGTTTAGCACCCCGGAGAACACGACACGGCCGACGTCCACGGCCTCGCCGGCGTGGTGTGCGCGGAGGGAGCCGACCAGCTCCCTCACCTTCTCTTCCCGCACGGCCCGCGTCGCTTCGAGGCCGCGCGCCGAGAATAGGTGGTTGGTGCACACGGCGCGGAGGCGCTTCCAGAGCGGGCTGGTGCACGGCAGCCACACGATGGAGCGCTCGTGGTTTCCCAGCGCGCGCCCGGCGTCGGTGATGGACCGCGCGGCCAGGAGGTGGTCGTACTTCTGCAGGATGTCACGGGCGCCCGACGCGGAGGAGGCGACGATGGCAGTGGTCGTGCCGAGCTTCAAGGACATGACGGGGCCGTACACCCCGGCGAGCCTTGCCAGGGCGTGGTGCGGCTCGCCTTGCAGGTGGAAGATGTTGCCGACGAAAGGGATTGGCGTCGGTCCCGGCGGCCGTCGCGCATTGCTGGAGCTCGTCTTTGGGTTGTTTCTGCCACAGAGGAAGACCTTGTAGAGGACGCAAGAAGCGGCCGAGACGTAGAGGAGCCATAGTATAGTAGAAGTCTCCATTTTAATTCCACACTTAGGGAGTTAGGATGCTATGGCAGTTGGTGGAATCAAGTGAGCAGTACGCCCGGTCTTATATAGCGGCCCAAGCATAATTTTCTGAGATGTACGCATAGACTAACCAGTACATATACACATTACAAGAAACAGAATCACTAATCTTGGACGTCATTGTTCGTTAAGTAATATAAACCTCAACACACATTTAAGTTTGCCAAACTCCAGTAGCAATCAGCGAGAGGCGTACGTGATAAAGCCACAGACATCCTCCGATTCTCCAGATCCAGCAAATCTCATGCCAACATATATTACTCCCGCAATGTTAGCTGCAAATGGCATCCAACCATGTTACCTGCGCAAAACCACTAGTGTTTGATTACGGGCGCGGCTCTGACTTTTTGATGGTAGGAGCATGTTCCCCGGCCGCCCACCCAACCGCCCACCGGAGGATTCCCCGGCGTGATTGGACGGGTCGTGTAATGCTGGAGTGGCTCCCGTCTGGTGTGCACGAACACGGCGGCGAATACAATACGAGCTCGCCCACCGCCCAGGAGGTGGATTGCTCCAAGTTTTGCGCGAGCCGCGCGGCGCTGTGTTTTCTTCTTTTGAAAAATCGTATCGCTACCACTCTCGCGGAGCAGCCGACCAGCGAGCGCGGCTCGGTGATTGAGCGGAGCCGACGGCCGGCGGACGTGTCGCCTTGCCAAGGCCGACATGCGAGTTGCAGTTAAACAAACTGGGCGTATATATGCCTATCGGCGAATAGCACATCCTCTCTCTCTCTTACTCTGACTCGTCTGGTGAGGGTAAAAGTACTCGGGCTGTGTGTGTGGAACTTGAACGCGAAGCAAGGGTAGGGAGAGTGACAGTAAAACCAGAAGATTAGCGGATAGGAGGGTGACATAACTAGATAATCCACTTGCCCTAGTTGAGTTTTTCTATTCCTAAGAGCAAGTTCAATGGGCCGACTCAAACGGACGGCATTTTTGTCCATTTTGATCGGCCGCCCGCCTTCTTTTAGATTTGGGTCGGCAGGGTTTCATGACCGCGCGCATTTTAGATCATATCAGCGGCCATGCCGTCGTCCTGGTTTTGGCGCTCCAGCGCGCGGGGGAAAAAGCGGCTCCAGCGCGCGCTGATTTTGGCGCTCCAGCGCGCGGGAAAGGTTCGCGCGCGCGCCACGGCCCGCGCTCGTTATAAGAAGGCGCTCCCTCTACACTATGTCTGTCGCCCACTCGTCTCGCCCCCTCTCACTAGCCTCATCGCCTCTGCGCCACCATGTCGATGTGCCGCCTGGGCGCTTCGGATTTTCGCGGAGTCCGCGAGCGCCGCTCCGGCGCCTTCTCCTCCGAGATCTGGTTTGGCAAGAAACGCCTCATCCTCGGCACCTTCGACACCGCAGAGGAGGCGGCCCGCGTGCACGACGCGGCGGCATGGCGCCTCCTGAGGCCTCGTCGGGGTATGAATTTTCCCGATGTGTCAAGCCAGCGGGCACAGGATCTCGCGCCTCTCCCGTGGCTTTTCACAGACGAGCATCGTCGTGTCCACCGGAGGCGGCAGCGTCGCCTCGTCATCGCCGAGATGGACGTGGAAGCCATGGTGGTGTGGCACGAACGCTTCTCGCAGGACATCGTCGATGAGCGCCAGTTCTACAAGCAAAGGAGGACGGAGAGGGACGCGAGGAGGACGGAGCGAGCCGCCTATCGGGAGGACAAGCGTGCGCGGAAGCAGGCCGCTCAATTGAAACTGAAGCTACGAGAAACGTCGGGTTGGGATTTCGAAGACGAGCAGCATGCTGACGCCTACATTCAGACGTCGGAGGAGGACATTACCGAGTCGGAGTCGGAAATCGACGAGTAGTTGGTCTTTTATTTTATCTGTGTATGCTAGAACTATCTATGTATCCTTTTTTATCGGAAAAAATGGCCGGCGGCGTCGGCGACGAAGCAGGCGGGCGAGGGTGTGCTGTTTGATGTGGAGAGGCCAATGTGCCACTGACCAGCGGGCCCGGGGAGGAGAGAGGGAGAGCGCGCGCGTCCGTCTTGTGTCCGCGCCGACACAAATCTGGCTTAAAAATAGGTCGGGAATGGGTCGGCAAGCGGACGAAAGCGGACGCGTGTCCGTTTGGGTCAGCGAGTTGGGCCGACTTTTCTGTCCGCGCCGATCCAAACGGACGGCGGCGGACGAAATGGGTCGCCCCATTGGAGTTGCTCTAAGAAACTGGATGTAGGAGACTGGTTGCAACTCTTGATGTATTGATCGGGTGCAAAGTGCATGTATATATGATATACAAGGTCGGCCTCAACATCATCTATACAAGGAATAAGAGGTGGGCAAAGAATACAAGATATACATGCAAACCGTATATTCAACACCCCCCATAATCAAAGCGTTGCTAGAGTCACAGAGACTGGATTGAAACTCCTCAAAAGTGAGAGTACGCAATCCCTTAGTCATCACATCAGGGAACTGGGTGCCGTCAGAACATGAAGAACCCGAATGCGTCCAAGGGCCACATGTTCGCACACAAAATGTATCGAGCTCGATGTGCTTCGTCTAGCAATGATGAATAGAGTTGGCGGAGAGGTAGATGGCGGATACATTATCACAATATACCACCGTAGCCTGGGAGACGTCGTGACGCAACTCCTGAAGAAGTTGTTGAAGCCAGGAACACTCGGCAATGGTGTTAGCTACAACTCGGTACTTGGCCTCCGCGCTTGAGCGTGGCAACGTAGGTGTTGGGGAACGTTGCATGGAAAATAAAAAAATTATACGCACAAGCAAGATCTATCCATGGAGATGCATAGCTACGAGAGGAGAGAGTATGTCTGCGTACCCTTGTAGACCGTTAAGCGGAAGCGTTTATCAACGCGGTTGATGTAGTCGTGCAGCTTCACGATCCGCCCGATCAAGTACCAAACGTACGGCACCTCCGCATTCAGCACACGTTCAGCTCGATGACGTCCTTGCCTTCTTGATCTCGCAAAATAAGCGAAGTAGTAGATGAGTTCCGGCAGCACGAAGGTGTGGTGAAGGTGGTAATGCAACTATCTCCACAGGGCTTCGCCGAGCAGTACGAAAATATGACCGAGGATGACCTAGAGGGAGAGGGGCGCCGCACACGGCTTGGGAATCGTGATGTGTGTTGCCCCTCTTCCTCCTCTGATATATATAGGTGAAGGGGGAGGGGCGGCAGCCCTAGGGTGCCCCCAAAGGAGCCGGCGGCCAGCCCTAGTGGCCTACCCTAGGTGCGCCCTCCTTTCCTTTCTCTCATGTGGAGGGGAAGGCAGGAGGGGCTAGCTGTCGGTGTCAAAACCGGTGGATCTCGGGTAGGGGGTCCCGAACTGTGCGTTTAGGCCGGATGGTAACAGGAGGCAAGGGACACGAAGTTTTACCCAGGTTCGGGCCCTCTCGATGGAGGTAAAACCCTACGTCCTGCTTGATTAATATTGATGATATGGGTAGTACAAGAGTAGATCTACCACGAGATCGGAGAGGCTAAACCCTAGAAGCTAGCCTATGGTATGATTGTTGTTCTGTATGTTGTCCTACGGACTAAAACCCTCCGGTTTATATAGACACCGGAGAGGGTTAGGGTTACACAAAGTCGGTTACAATGGTAGGAGATCTATATATCCGTATCGCCAAGCTTGCCTTCCATGCCAAGGAAAGTCCCTTCCGGACACGGGACGAAGTCTTCAATCTTGTATCTTCATAGTCCAGGAGTCCGGCTAAAGGTATAGTTCGGCCATCCGGACACCCCCTAATCTAGGACTCCCTCAGTAGCCCCTGAACCAGGCTTCAATGACGACGAGTCCGGCACGCAGATTGTCTTCGGCATTGCAAGGCGGGTTCCTCCTCCAAGTACTTCATAGAAGATTTTGAACACAAAGATAGTGTCCGGCTCTGCAAAATAAGTTTCCACATGTTGCCATAAAGAGAATAATATTTACACAAATCTAATCTGCTGACGTATTCCGTAGTGTGACGCACCACGGCCAAGGCTTTATTCGTTTTATTATCCCACCTCAGCGCGTCATGCGAAGCGGTTTCCTTGGCACGTCTTGTTAAAGCAGAGATCGTGTCCCCTTATTCCGGGATTCTCATCAATACGGGCGTGGGTAACCCAACCGCTTCTAGGACTCCTAGACTATTGGCAAGTCCAAACGGCCACGGAGAGGACGCTTGATATTCACCCTCTTTATAAAGGGACAAGGCTTTTATTTTTTCCTCCCGTGCTCAATCGAATCCTCCCCCCACCTCAAGCTCAAACACCCAAAGTTCAGGTCAGGTGCTCCAAACCTTCAATCATGTCCGGATCTAGCCTTCAAGGCCGATGGGTGCCTTCCTCCGTCACGGAAGAAGACATCAAAAAGTTGAGGGAGGCCAGATATCTGACCGCCGAGGTTTTGCATCGGCTGCCTGCCCGAGGGCAGGCCGTCCCCTCCCCCGAACCCAACGAGAATGTCGTGTTCGTCTCCCACTTCCTCCGAGGTCTAGGCCTTGCTCTGGATCCTTTCGTTAGGGGTTTGATGTTTTATTACGGGCTAGATTCCATGATCTAGCTCCGGACTCCTTTCTTCATATCACGACATTTATTGTCGTGTGTGAGGCCTTCCTCCGGGTTACCCCTCACTTTAGCCTGTGGATCAAGACCTTTGAAGTAAAGCCGAAGATGATCGAGGGGCAACATGCAGCGTGTGGAGGTGCCTCAATATGCAAGATGACGGGAGCTCCATGTCCCAAAGGTTCCATTCCAGAGGTGTTTGAATTGTGGCAACAGGAGTGGTTCTACATCACGGCTCCTAGAAGTGCCAAGTGGGCGGCCGCCCCTGTTTTCCGCTCGGGCCCTCCACCACAACTGATGTCATGGATCAGCAGAGGTCTGAGCTGGGGTCAAGCCAAGGACGTGCCTATACTACAAAGCCGCATTCGAGATCTCTTCAATGGAGATTTTAGTTTGGTTGTGGTAATACAAGTTATGCTGGTTTGTCAAGTCCAGCCTTGCAAACGCCGGCCCCTTCGCTTGTGGGAGTTCAATCCCGAGGGACCGCGTGTCATCCAAAATTTCCTCGGCCTGACGCACGAGGAGATGTACAAGTCATTCTTCGGACCTTAGGTAGAGTGTCCGGAAATCACCGAGGACGTGGGCCTGAGCAGTAACAGCGCCGCCCAACAGGTAAGGAATCTTTCGGCCGAACATACTATCTCTCATTTGTTACGAAGTTATTTTTGAGAGTTCGCTTTTTGACCAGGACTGGCTAACAAAGGCGAAGTTGATTCGGTGTTCGCCCCCCCTCCCTGAGGGTTTGGACAATCTGGTATTGGAAAAGATGCTCCAGGTCGCACCCTACCCGGAGCCTTTGAAGGAAGATACTGGGAAGGATAATATAGGCGGACGCGGGCCCCCAACGCTGCCCATTCTAACCGAGGGAGCGAGCGTCTCCATGAAGGAAGACGACCGGAGGAGGAAAAGGACTACGCCCGGGGATTCGGAAGCCGAAGCTTCCAAACGGGAGAAGAAGTCTCCCACAGAGGGTCCTACCTTGGGGGTGCCTTTGCCGCACAAAGTCCGCGGGGGGATCAATTCTCCAGCGAGTCGAAAGTGACCCGAAATACTTTAATAGTACAGGTATGCCATCTTTTTCTTCTGAGAAAATAACCATCGCATATATCTTTGCAGTTCGGGCCTTAGCCCCTCTCAAATGAACTCGTCTTCGGGGCATCTTCTTCCAGAGATGATGGAGAGCGAAACGCCTCCTCCGGACTCCTCCGCTCCGAAAGTGGGCAACCCCGAAGTGTCGTCGCGGAGGGCCTCTCCGAGTTCGGTGAGGCCAGAAGATAATCCCATCGACCCCCGAAGCTCCCAGTGTCCGGCTCCCGAAGAGAGCGGACAAAAGAGTCCGGCACCGTCTGGTGTGTGATCGGATGTTCTGAGGGAGTTGGTGGGGCGAGCGGCCATCTCAGATGAACACCATGTGCTGATGAATACGATGGTGGAGAGAATCTCGTCCGCCAAAAGCGGATTGCATGAAGCTTTTATGAGTCTACTGACAGGCTTTGAGGTACGTAAAATAATGTATGATAGTCCTGCACATGCTAGGTGTGCCCTGTGTAGATAGTATCCCCTGAGACTCTGGTTGTCGTCGAAAACAACGACGAACAGAGGATCATATTCCCAAGTAATAACCATACTGCCTCTATGTGCAGGTGATGGAAGCTCCGGTGGCTAGCCGGACTAGCGAGTTTTCCCATTTAAAACGGCGGTTGGATGCGACAGACGCCGACATCGAGCTTGTTAACAAAAGGCTTGACGAGGCACAGGGTAAGTGTCATTATCTGGTAAACGCCACATAGTAAGAGCAGCATGATGCCAGTATCTTTAATATGTTGTGACTGCAGATGGAGCTGCCACTGTTGAAGCGTTGCGGGCAGAACTTGCCCGAGCCAAGGAACAAGCGAGGTTTGGTAATGCGGCTGCTTTGAAGGTGGCCGAAGAGTTGAAAGCCGAGAAGGCCGCGCATGGCGAGAGCCGAGATAAGATGGCCAAGGTGGCCATAGAATTAAAAGCCGCCGCCGACCGTTGCCGAGTTCTTGAAAAGGAAAACCTAGCGAAGGCATCGGACCTTGAGAAGGCTGCTGCGACGAGAAAAGACATCCGCTCTGCTATGAGGGAGAAGGAGGAGCTGCGGGAAGCTGGAGATATTGTAGCTGGGAAATCCTTTATGTTGCGGAGGAAGTTTGGGGATCCATGGTATGCCTCTCTGGATCGGCTGTGGAGTTCGAAGGATGTGTATATGGATTTAGCGGCGAGCGCTGCCGATGCGGCGAAGTACTTCCAGGGTCAGACGGACCGTGAAGTGGACCAGCTGTTTTGGACACAATTCCATTCTCCTGAGCGTCCGCTTTCATTGACTGACCAATTAGCCGAATGGGCCGAACTGAATAGGTTGTCCGGACTCGCCATGAGGTCTGTTGTGGATCAGCTATGGCCGGAAAGGCCAAAACCGAATAGTTATTTCAGCTTGGTGCAGCAGTTCCTTGACGTGGTGCCGCGCATTAATGCGATGAAGAGGTCGGCGTGCATAGAGGGCTCACGGATGGCCTTTGCCCGTGTTAAAGCATACTGGGCGGAGATGGATGCTACCACTGTTGCAGCGCGGGATTCAGCCATAGGTCGAATGGCTGCTGAGCACTACTTTGAAGAAGTTCTTGAGGGTGCTCGTTTGATAGAGACCCAGTGCTCAAAAAATATTATGTTTGAGTGATATGTAGTCTCATTGGAAGCGAAATGCTTTTATAAATTTTTATAAGGCTATTTTTATACTTTTTCCTGAAAGTAATATGATGCCTCCTGGGCGGCCGTTTATGTATACATGTGTATAACCTGAAAGATTGCAGCCGTCGGCTTCAACCCCCACACATATAATGCGGAGGTGCTCGCAAAAAACACGCGTTCACACTTAACCCAACGTCTTGGTCCTATTAAGGAGGTGATAGCGGAGCAAGCGAGGCAACCGGACTATAATTCTTTAGCACTTTCACTTAGCCATAGGAGTTTGACAGTGGGGCTACTAGATAGCCCCTGGTGGCTCCGCACTCTCCCGATCCCGGGGTGCATACATGCCTGGCCGGAAAACGGCCCTTCGTTAAGGCGAAGGAATTCTAACATTCCAACAGGTCATCGAGTGGTTGACCAGTCTCACGCTATATCATGATAGTCAGTTTTCGGCTTTCTCTACTGAGGTGCTCGTCCAGATGAACCAGGGCACAATCGCAGTAGTTCTCCTGGTGCTACCTTAGCCGGTAAAGCAGAACGTAAGGCACCAAAACACAGGAGCCGGGCAAACCCAATATTTGACCAAAGACAATGATTCGGACCTGATGCATATAAGGCCAAACTCGTGACGTCGAACACTCCCTAAGGTATTCGGTCTTTGTGGTATAAACCGGGCCTAAATAATGGCCTTTGTAAGAAGCCCCTTGTGTCCAGGTATGTGCATTGTTCTGGCGTGGCCACATGCCAAGACGTCAGCATCCTTCTCAACGGTGGATATGTATCAACAAGAGACAGTAAAAAAGGTTTACACGGGGTCTTAATCTAAAAAGAATCCTTGGAGCGGATCCCTGCTGCACGTCTGCGCCTGTGTCTCTGTTGTGCCATATCCTGGACGGGTGTAGCACGATGATTGTCTGTAAAAGAGAGGAATTTAGGTGAAAAAGTTGTCGTGCAAAAAGATAGTTTTTAAAGAAACCATGTATAATTCAAGATGAGAAAAAATTGCCACTTGTCTGCGCGCGTTGAGCCCCTTGTATTGACAAATAGGGGTGTGACCACTTATTCGGTATAAATAGCGGCGCCGGACTTGATTAGTTGTGTCTGAGGTCTTGACGACCTATTGGATGCTTTCGCTGGTCCGGGCGCCTTTAGCGTGCGGCTGCCAGGGCAGCCGCACTCTCTTCGGCGCGCAGAGATCGCTTGATATTTCCGTTCACTGAAATGATGCCATGTGGACCGGGCATCTTGAGTGTGAGGGAGGCGTAGTGTGGTATTGCATTAAAGCGAGCGAAAGCTTCGCGTCCGAGCAGTGCTTGATAGCCACTTTGGAACGGAGCGATGTGGAAGGTTAAATGCTCGCGACGGAAGTTATCAGGGGAGCCGAATATAACTTGTAGTAGGAGGGAGCCCGTACAACGAGCCCCTGGCCTGGCGTTACTCCTTTTAAAGGTAGTATTGCTCTGGCGAATTTTTGTTGGGTCTAACCCCATCCCGCGGATTGTATCCTGATATATTAGGTTTAGATTGCTTCCACCGTCCATCAAGACTCGTGTGAAGTGATATCCGCCAATTACTGGGTCTAATACCAGGGCAGCCATTCTGCGCGTCAGATACTTGCTGAGTAATCGCGATGGTCGAAAGTGATCGGTTGAGACGACCAGTGGCAGGACTTCGCGGTGACAGGCACTTGGGTATATTTTCCTGGGAGTGCCGCGTTGTTTCTTCCCTTGATCACGTGTAACACGTTTACTGTTTTGACTTCTGGTGGAAATTTCTTTTGTTCCCCAGTGTCTTGCTTGGGAGGCTCGTCCTCGTCTGCACTTGGTGTATCATCCCCCTTGTGTACGGCGTTGAGCTTGCCGGACTGCTTGAAGACCCAACATTCTCTGTGGGTATGATTAGCAGGTTTACCAGGGGTACTATGGATCTGACATACTTGGTCCAGAATTTTGTTGAGGCTGGACAGTTCATCCCTGGTGCCTTTAAAGGGCGGCTTTTGCTGACCTGGCCGAGAGCTTTTGAATCCGGTGTTTACTGCTGTGCCCTTCGTGCTGTCTTCTTTATTCCGGCGTTTGTTATTGCTGTTGCGCCGTGATTTCCCATTTCCATCTCTAACTTCAGATGTACTGGGGTCGCTGGTGCTGCATCTGGCTAGCCAGCTGTCCTCACCCGCGCAAAAGCGGGTCATGAGGCTTGTTAATGCGGCCATCGTTCTCGACTTATTTTGGCCGAGGTGTCTGGCGAGCCATTCGTCACGGACGCTATGCTTAAAAGCTGCCAAGGCTTCAGCGTCCGGACAGTCGACAATCTGGTTCTTTTTAGTAAGAAACCTGTTCCAAAGCTTTCGGGCTGACTCTCCGGGCTGTTGAGTTATATGACTCAAATCGTCCGCATCCGGGGGTCGGACATAAGTCCCTTGAAAATTTGCCTGAAAGGTGTCTTCGAGTTCTTCCCAACTTCCAATGGAGCTTTCAGGGAGGCCTTTAAGCCAGTGACGAGCTGGCCCTTTGAGCTTGAGGGGTAAGTACTTGATGGTGTGGAGATCATCTCCTCAAGCCATATGGATATGAAGGATGTAGTCCTCAATCCGGACCCCACGGTCTGTTGTTCCGTCGTATGTCTCTATGTTTACGAGTTTGAATCCCTCTGGAAATTCATGGTCCAGCACCTCATCGGTGAAACATAGGGGGTGTGCGGCAGCCCTATAGCTGGGTGTACCGCGTTGTTCAGATGTTTGTTGTGTAGCGTTGTATGCTGGGGCGCGCTTGCGTGGTCTATAGATGGATTTTGTTGCGCCGTCCTTTGGGTGCGAGCCCTCGCATGGGTCGCGTATTGTATTGTGAGTGGCGTTGTATGCCGCTCTATGTTGGTAGAGGGGTCGTCTATCCGGCCAGGTGGATGCTTTGATATTTGGTTGTGGTGGGTCTGAGGCCTCCTCATCGAATTCAGGTAGCAGCTTCCGCTTTGGGTAGCTCTTGGAGGGGCGATTGTCGCCGTACCTCGCTACTGTGTTGAGTATTTTACTCCATCTGATTTGGAGTGTGTCTTGCGCAGCCTTGAGCCTTTGCTTCTGCTTTTTAAGACTCCTCGCGGTGGCAACAAGCCTTTTACGGGCGTTCTGCTGCTCTGGGTGCCTGTCCGGTGTTATGTCGTCCGGACCATTATCCTTGATAGAATTTGTTTGTTCGGTTTGATTATCCGGATTTCCGTTGTCCGACAGCGGTTTGCCCTGCTCCAGCGCTGGGTCTGTGTGATTGTTATTTCTGTCGAGGCGGGATTTGGGGCGGCGCTTGCGTCTCCGCTTTGACTGCTTCTCGAGGGAACAAGCCTTCGGTGCGTCCTTCCGCTCCTCGTCGTCATCTTTTGGTGCGTCCACCATGTATACGTCATATGACGAGGTGGCTTTCTAGGGCCCAACAGGCGCTGGTTCTTCATCGTCTCCTTCATCGGCGTCCATACCGTCAATGTCTTCGAAGTCGAAGTCGAGCATGTCGGTTAAATCGTCGACAGTGGCTACAAAGTGGGTGGTGGGTGGGCTTTGAATTTCTTCATCATCCGTATCCCAACCTTGCTGACCGTAGTCCGGCCAGGGCTCTCCTGATAAAGAGAGAGACTTTAGTGTCTTCAGAATATCGCCGAAAGGCGACTGCTGAAAGATGTTCGCGGCAGTAAACTCCGTGATCGGCGCCCGATCGGATTCGATCGGCAGGGGCGCGGAGGGTTCGGAGTCCGGAGAAGAGTCCGGCTCCTTGGAGTCACGAGTCTAGCGGAGTGCGGGGCTGGTGTTCGGCTCGATCGCCGTTGGAATTGCAGCCCCCGAGGCGGCGTCCAACCACCCATCCTCGATCGGCGCAGTTGGCTCCGAATTAAGGGTCGAAGCCGATGCAGGTGCGCCCTCCACGGCACTGTTCGGCGGCAGAGCTAGATCACACTCGTCGTGACAGTGCGGCGCGCTCGGCAGTGGCTCGCATCCGTCGAAGATCAAGTCCCCGCGGATGTCAGCCATGTAGTTTAAACTTCCAAATCTGACCTGACGGCCAGGGGCATAGCTTTCGATCTGCTCCAGATGGCGAAGTGAATTGGCCCGCAGTGCGAAGCCACCGAAGACGAAGATCTGTCCGGGGAGGAAGGTCTCTCCCTGGACTGCATCACTATTGATGATCGTAGGAGCCATCAAGCCTAACGGCGACGACACAGAGGAACTCTCAATGAAAGCACCAATGTCGGTGTCAAAACGGGCGGATCTCGGGTAGGGGGTCCCGAACTGTGCGTCTAGGCCGGATGGTAACAGGAGGCAAGGGACACGAAGTTTTACCCAGGTTCGGGCCCTCTCGATGGAGGTAAAACCCTACGTCCTGCTTGATTAATATTGATGATATGGGTAGTACAAGAGTAGATCTACCACGAGATCGGAGAGGCTAAACCCTAGAAGCTAGCCTATGGTATGATTGTTGTTCTGTATGTTGTCCTATGGACTAAAACCCTCCGGTTTATATAGACACCAGAGAGGGTTAGGGTTACACAAAGTCGGTTACAATGGTAGGAGATCTATATATCCGTATCGCCAAGCTTGCCTTCCATGCCAAGGAAAGTCCCTTCCGGACACGGGACAAAGTCTTAAATCTTGTATCTTCATAGTCCAGGAGTCGGGCTGAAGGTATAGTCCGACCATCCGGACACCCCCTAATCCAGGACTCCCTCACTAGCCCTCCTCCCTTTCCTTCCCTAGGGCTTCCTGCCAAGAGGAGGGGCGGGCCAGCCCTATGTGGACTGTGGGCTCTCCCTCATTGGCCCAACAAGCCTAATAACTCCCCGTGGCCTTCCGGAACACCTTCCGGTACTCTCATAAAACTTTGGTGCATTCTGAAACCTTTTCGAACACCAAATAGTATCGTCCTATATATCAATCTTTACCTCCGGACCATTCTGGAGCTCCTCGGCATGTCCTTGATCTCATCCGGGACCCCGAACAACATTCGGTCACCAACTCACATAACTCATGTAATAATATATCATCAACGAATGTTAAGCGTGCGGACCCTACGGGTTCGAGAATGATGTAGACATGATCGAGACGCCTCTCCGGTCAATAACCAATACCGGGACGTAGATGCCCATATTGGTTCCTACATATTCTACGAAGACCTTTATTGGTCGAACCTTTATGACAACATACTAAATTCCCTTTGTCTGTCAGTATGTTACTTGCCCGAGATTCGATCATCGGTATCTTCATACCTAGTTCAATCTCGTTACTAGCAAGTCTCTTTAATCATTTTGTAATACATCATCTCGTAACTAACTCCTTAGACACTTTGCTTTCAAGCTTCTTGTGATGCTGTATTACCGAGCGGTCCCAGAGATACCTCTCCGATACACGGAGTGACAAATCCCGATCTCAATCCATGCCAACTCAATAGACACCTTTGGAGATACCCGTAGAGCATCTTTATGATCACCCAGTTACGTTGTGATGTTTGATACAACACAAGGTATTCCTACGGTATCTGGGAGTTGCATGATCTCATAGTCAAAGAAATATGTATTTGACATTAAGAAAGTAGTAACAATAATCTGAACAATAATATACTAAGCTAACAAATGGGTCTTGTCCATCACATCATTCTCCTAATGATGTGATCCCATTATCAATTGACAACTCATGTCCATGGTTAGGAAACCTTAACCATCTTCGATCAACCAGCTAGTCTAGTAGAGGCTTACTAGGGACACAATATTTGTTTATGTATCCACACATGTATTTAAGTTTCCGGTCAATACAATTCTAGCATGAATAATAAACCTTTATCATGAAAAAGTAATATAATGATAACAAATTTATTATTGCCTCTAGGACATATTTGCATCAGTCTCCCACTTGCACTAGAGTCAATAATGTAGTTCACATCGCCATATGATTAACACCCATAATTCACATCGCCATGTAACTAACACCCAATGAGTTTACTAGAGTAAATAATCGAGTTCACATTGCCATGTGATTAATACCCAAAGAGTACTAAGGTGTGATCATGGTTTGCTTGTGAGAGAGGTTTAGTCAACGGGTCTGCCATATTCAGATCCGTATGTATTTTGCAAATTTCTATGTCTACAATGCTCTACATGGAGCTACTCTAGCTAATTGCTCCCACTTTCAATACGTATCCAGATTGATACTCAGAGTCATCCGAATCGGTGTCAAATCTTGCATCGACGTAACCCTCTACGACGAACTCTTTATCACGTCCATAACCGAGAAACATTTCCTTAGACCTCTTACGCAACTAAGGATAATTTTGATCACTGTCCAGTGATCCACTTGTAGCGACCCGACCTTAGACGGTCAAGTCTCTATGCATAAGTGTCATCCCTGGATCGGTAATGCTGACACACACAGTACTCGAAGGATTTATAATAGAGTAGAAATCACACACTTATTACATCGATAGTCTCCAAAGAGAACTTATTACAATAAATATGGCTTAAGGCCATCTAAATAAGATAACAGCGGAAGGCTTGGAAGATAAAGTGAGTCCATCAACTCCAACGGCATAGCTGAGTGCACGACAACGACCTAGTGCACCTTACTCTTCGTCTGAAAAGTCTGCAACATGATATGTGGCAGCCCGAAAACGGTTCAGCACATGGAATATGCTGGCATAGTAACATAGTAGAGCAATGAACAGAATAAACGCTATCACTACATGCATATAAGGCTGGTGGAGGCTCTATGGTTAATATGTTTAGCGAAAAGCCAATTTTTCCCTACAATAAAGGAATATGTTTTATTTAACTATCATGGTAGTTGAACAACATTGAGAAGGTTCCTCCAACTCAATCCCAATTAAAAGTAATTATAAACCCAACAAATTAAATTTAGAGTGATGAGATCCATATGATAATCCAAGAACCATATACTCAAGATGTCCATAACCGGAGACACGGCTAACCATGATTAGATTGTACACTCTGCAGAGGTTTGAGCACTTTTCCCCACAAGACTCAATCACCTACATTGGATTTCTCGCACTACATGGTGTTTGAGAAACGGATGACCGAGACACAGTCTTTCGGTAACATTAACTCTAACCCTGGGTAGACAGTACCAACCTACATCTGCTAGCCTATCACTGGAAGATGTCATGCAACATACTCGACTATGCTAGAGCCCATAATAGCTTGTGGCTACAGATGGAAGTTTCTAGCATGAATAATCTTACGATCCCTTTGAGCCTGAGTGGCGGACCATAGGATGATCACACGGGTACTCCGGGATATCGTAGGACAACAATGGATTCTCCAAGTGCCCAAAACCAACAATCCACCCAGATGTGTATTAAAGTTGTCACCTTAAGTTAACAATTAATTAACAATCTCACATCTGTCATGGAGTCACTCACCCAAACCACGTCTACGAGCATAGCATAGCAATATAAGCATAACGTAGAAGTAGCTCCCAAGGGTTTGATAATAAAACAGGTGATAGGTTCTACCTCATCAACTACTTCCCAATACCCACATGTTAATCACAACCTACTCATGCAGTATTTGAGGATTGAAACTAATGCATAAAACTGGGTATGAAAAGAGTATGATCATTGTGTTACTTGCCTTGCTGACGATCCGCAAAACCTAGTGACTCGTAGTAGCATGCTTCGCACTCCGGGAATTCTATCGCAAACAAACAATAGCATACATAAGCACTCAAGCAAAGATGCACAGGTAAAACTCAAATAAGAAGATCTAACCAGAAAGTTCAATTGAAGAACTCCGGTTTGCAAAAAGAATCAAATCAAACGGAGCAACGAAACTCAAACTAAGAAAGAAACAAGATCCGTTTACTAATCTAGACTAAAGTCAAATTTTACAGTACCAAAATCTTGTTCAAGTTGGTTAAACAGAAAGAGGGTTTCGAGACGAAGGTCTAGGCGCTTGTTTCACCTGATTTGGATAAACGAGCGAAAAGATAAACTAAAATGAAGATCAGGGCAGAAATCACGATCGAAGATAATCGCGGAAAAACCCTGAAAAAAATAAAACAAGAAGAACGGGCTAACGAATGAACATTCGCTGTCTGCGGCTAACTGACGAACAGCGTTCGTTAAAATGAACGAATGGACGAGCGTCCGCTAAATAACTAAACCGAGAAAAACCGAACCGAAAAAATAAAAAAACGCATCTAGGGGTTTTTAAAAAAAATCGGGGTTTTTACCTAAACCAAAGAAAAAACCGGCGAACGGATTGGATCGGGACCGGCGGCATCTCCGGCGAGGCGGGGCGCGACGGGGCGGCAACGGAACGCGGCGGCGCTGGGCGCAGCGGTGGCTGCTGCTTCTGCTGGAGGCCGGGTTGAGGGCGGCGGCGGGGTGCAGTTATAAAGGGGAGGGGGCGACTCGGTATGGGGCGGGGCAACCCGGACGGCGGCGGCGTCCCGGACTCCAGTGTAGTCCGGCTCGGGCACGGGCGCGAGCACGAGGGAGGCGGTGCGGGCGGCGTGGGCTTGGCCCGGCTCGGCTGGGCTGCCGGCCTAGTAAGGCGCTGACTTTAAAAAAAATACATTTCACCGGAAAAATTCTAGAAAATAAAATAAAAATCTAAAAGTGCCAAAACAAATTTTCACCGTCTAAATAAAATATTTAGAACAAAGTGAACATTTTCTTGGCCTAAAAATGCAACTTTGAAAAATGCATATTTTTCTAATTCAAATAAAATAGCAATAAAATCCAAATAAAATTATTTATTTGGTTTTTAATATTTTTCCTCCAATATTTCATTTATTTTGGAGAAGTCATATTATCTGCTCTCATAAATTTTAATATGAAATATTTTCGGAGAGAAAAATAATTAAAACCGAAAAGATCCCCGTTTCAATATTTGATAAATTTCAAATATGAAAAATCGTGCAATCCCCAACTCTCTCCGTGGGTCCTTGAGTTTCTTAGGATTTTTAGGATCGCAAAACGAAATGCAATAAAATATGATATGCACGAATGATCTAAGTATAACATTCCAAATTGGAAATTTGGGATGTTACACCACTCCTGGATCGCTATTTTACTCCCTTGCCAAACTCATGGCAAGTCACACAACAGTTCTGGTACACAATATGAGTGTGAGGGGGTCCGAATCCTCTCTACGGTTGACATGGGCCTCCTTTTGAAGGAAATATGCCCTAGAGGCAATAATAAAGTTGTTATTTATATTTCCTTATATCATGATAAATGTTTATTATTCATGCTAGAATTGTATTAACCGGAAACTTAGTACATGTGTGAATACATAGACAAACAGAGTGTCCCTAGTATGCCTCTACTTGACTAGCTTGTTAATCAAAGCTGGTTAAGTTTCCTAACCATATACATGTGTTGTCATTTGATGAACGGTATCACATCATTAGAAGATGATGCGATGGACAAGACCCATCCGTTAGCTTAGCATAATGACCGTTTAGTTTTATTGCTATTGCTTTCTTCATGACTTATACATGTTCCTCTGACTATGAGATTATGCAACTCCCGAATACCGGAGGAACACCTTGTGTGCTATCAAACGTCACAACGTAACTGGGTGATTATAAAGATGCTTTACAAGTGTCTCCGATGGTGTTTGTTGAGTTGGCATAGATCGAGATTAGGATTTGTCACTCCGTGTATCGGAGAGGTATCTCTGGGCCCTCTCGGTAATGCACATCACTATGAGCCTTGCAAGCAATGTGACTAATGAGTTAGTTACGAGATGATGCATTATGGAACGAGTAAAGAGAATTGCCGGTGATGAGATTGAACTATGTATGAAGATACCAACGATCGAATCTCGGGCAAGTAACATACCGTAGACAAAGGGAACAACGTATGTTGTTATGCGGTTTGGCCGATAAAGATCTTCGTAGAATATGTGGGAACCAATATGAGCATCCAGGTTCCGCTATTGGTTATTGACCGGAGATATGTCTCGGTCATGTCTACATAGTTCTCGAACCCGTAGGGTCCGCACGCTTAACGTTCGATGATGATTTGTATTATGAGTTATGTGATTTGATGACCCAAGTTTGTTCGGAGTCCCGGATGAGAACACGGACATGAAGGAAATCGTCAAGAGGTAAAGATCAATATATTTGAAGGTTATATTCAGACACCGGAATGGTTCCGAAGTGTTTCGGGTATTTTCCGGAGTATCGT
>NC_041388.1:395066072-395081087 GCF_002162155.2 Triticum dicoccoides | reverse complement strand
AGTAATAGGCCTTAATGGGCTTTAGTGGAAAGGAGAGAAGGGCCTCAAGGGTGGCCGCGCCTCCCCCCCAAGGGCTGGTCCGAATTGGACAAGGAGGGGGCGCGCCCCCCTCTCTTTCCTTCTCACCTCTTCCTCCTTCCCTCCTTCTCCTAGTTGGAATATGAAAGGGGGGGGCGAATCCTACTTGGACCGGGAGCCCAAGTAGGACTCCCCCCTTGACGCGCCTCCTCTAGGGTTGGCCACCTCTTCCCCCTCCTTTATATACGTGGGAGGGGGCACCCCAAAGGCACACCAAGTCTTCTCTTAGCCGTGTGCGGTGCCCCCCTCAACAGTTACACACCTCGGTCATATCGTCGTAGTGCTTAGGCGAAGCCCTGCGCCGGTAACTTCATCATCACTGTCAACACGCCATCATGCTGATCAAACTCTCCCTCGTCCTCAACTGGATCAAGAGCTCGAGGGATGTCATCAAGCTGAAGGGGTGCTGAACACGGAGGTGCCGTATGTTCGGAGGTAGGATCGATTGAATTGCAAAGACGTTTGACTACATCCACCGCGTTACTAAATGCTTCCACTTTCGGTCTACGAGGGTACGTGGATGTACTCTCCCCGCTCGTTTCTATGCATCTCCTAGATAGATCTTTCGTGATCGTAGGAATTTTTTAGAAATACTGCATTCCCCAACAATAGCATCCGAGCCAGGTTTATGCATAGATGTTATATGCACGAGTACAACACAAAGAGTTGTGGGCGATAATTGTCATACTGCTCCAGCAACGTCTTACTTTGATTCGGCGGTATTGTTGGATGAAGCGGCCCGGACCGACATTACATGATCGCGTTCATGAGACTGGTTCTGCCGACGTGCTTTGCACACAAGTGGCTGGCGGGTGTCTGTTTCTCTAACTTTAGTTGAATCGAGTTTGACTACGCCCGGTCCTTGTTGATGGTTAAAACAGCATACTTGACAAAAAGTCATTGTGGTTTTGATGCGTAGGTAAGAACGGTTCTTGCTAGAAGCCCGTAGCAGCCACGTAAAATTTGCAACAACAAAGTAGAGGACGTCTAACTTGCTTTTTGCAGGGCATGTTGTGATGTGATATGGTCAAGACGTGATGAGATATAAATTGTTGTATGAGATGATCATGTTTTGTAAAAGTTATCGGCAACTGGCAGGAGCCTTATAATTGTCGCTTTATTGTATGACATGCAATCGCCGTGCAATTGCTTTACTTTATCACTAGGCGGTAGCGATAGTCGTAGAAGAAATAGTTGGCGAGACGACAATGATGCTACGATGGAGATCAAGGTGTCAAGCCGGTGATGATGGAGATCTTGACGGTGCTTTAGAGATGGAGATCAAAGGCACAAGATGATGATGGCCATATCATGTCACATATTTTGCTTGCATGTGATGTTTATCCTTTATGCATGTTATTTTGCTTAGTACGGTGGTAGCATTATAAGATGATCCCTCACTAAATTTCAAGGTACAAGTGTTCTCCCTGAGTATGCACGGTTTCTACAGTTCGTCGTGCCGAGACACCACATGATGATCGGGTGTGATAAGATCTACGTTTACATACAACGGGTGCAAGCCAGTTTTGCACGTGCAGAATACTCGGGTTAAACTTGACGAGCCTAGCATATGCAGATATGGCCTCGGAACACTGAGACCGAAAGGTCCAACATGAATCATATAGTAGATATGATCAGCATAGTGATGTTAACCATTGAAAACTACTCCATCTCACGTGATGATCGGACATGGTTTAGTTGATATGGATCACATGATCATTTAGATGACTAGAGGGATGTCTATCTAAGTGGGAGTTCTTAAGTAATATGATTAATTGAACTTTCATTTATCATGAACTTAGTCCTAATAGTATTTGCAAATTATGTTGTAGATCAATAGCTCATGTTATAGCTCCCAGTTTATTTTTGATATGTTCTTAGAGAAAAATAAGTTGAAAGATGATAGTAGCAATGATGCGGAATGGATCCGTGATCTGAGGATTATCCTCCTTGTTGCACAGAAGAATTATGTCCTTGATGCACCGCTAGGTGACGGACCTATTGCAGGAGCAGATGCAGACATTATGAACGTTTGGTAAGCTCGGCATGATGACTACTTGATAGTTTAGTGCACCATGCTTTATGGCTTAGAACCGGGACTTCAAAAACATTTTGAACACCACGGAACATATAAGATGTTCCAAGAGATGAAATTGGTATCTCAGACTCATGCCCGAGTTGAGAGGTATGAGACCTCTGACAAGTACTTTGCCTACAAGATGGAGGAGAATAGCTCAACCAGTGAGCATGTGCTCAGAATGCCTGAGTACTACAATCGCTTGAATCAAGTGGGAGTTAATCTTCCAGATAAGATAGTGATTGATAGAGTTCTCTAGTCACTATCACCAATTTACTGGAACTTCGTGATGAACTATAATATGAAAGGGATGACGAAAACGATTCCCGAGCTCTTCACGGTGCTAAAATCGGCGAAGGTAGAAATCAAGAAAGAGCATCAAGTGTTGATGGTTAACAAGACCACTAGTTTCAAGAAAAAGGGGCAAAGGGAAAGAAAGGGAACTTCAAGAAAGAATGGCAATCAAGTTGCCACTCCCATGAAGAAACCTAAAGCTAGACCTAAGCCTAAAACTGAGTTCTTCTACTACAAAGGGAATGGTCACTGGAAGCGGAACTACCCCAAATACTTGGTGGATAAGAAGGATGGAAAGTGAAAGGTATATTTGATATACATGTTATTGATGTGTACTTTACTAGTGTTCATAGTAACCCCATGGTATTTGATACTGGTCCAGTTGCTAAGATTAGTAACCCGAAATAGGAGTTGCAAAATGAACAGAGACTAGTTAAGGGCGAGGTGACGATGTGTGTTGGAAATGATTCCAAGGTTGATAAGATCACCATCGCACACTCCTTTTACCTTTGGGATTAGTGTTGAACCTAAAATAAATGTTATTTGGTGTTTTGCGTTGAGCATGAATATGAATGGATCATGTTTATTGCAATACGGTTATTCATTTAAGTCAAAGAATAATTGTTGTTCTGTTTACATGAAAAAAAACTTCTATGGTCATACACTTAATATAAATGGTTTAATGAATCTCGATCGTAGTGATACACATATTCATAATATTGATAACAAAAGATGCAAAGTTGATAATGATAGTGCAACATACTTGTGGCACTGCCGTTTAGGTCATATTGGTGTAAAGCGCATGAAGAAACTCCATGCGGATGGACTTTTGGAATCACTTGATGCTTGTGAATCATGCCTCATGGGCAAGATGACTAAGACCCCGTTCTCCGGAACAATGGAGCGAGCCACCGACTTATTGGAAACAATACATACTGATGTATGCGGTCCGATGAATGTTGAGGCTCGCGGCGGGTATCGTTATTTTCTTACCTTCACAGATGATTTTAGCAGATATGGGTATTGATGTCTAGTACGCAACTTTATTCTTATACACACGTGTTGGGCCTCCAAGCACAGAATTTTGTAGGACAGTAGCAATTTTCCCTCAAGTGGATGACCTAAGGTTTATCAATCCATGGGAGGCGTAGGATGAAGATGGTCTCTCTCAAACGACCATGCAACCAAATACAAGAAATCTCTTGTGTCCCCAACACACCCAATACAATGGCAAATTGTATAGGTGCACTAGTTTGGCGAAGAGATGGTGATAAAAGTGTAATATGGATGGTAAAAATATATTTTTATAATCTGAATAAATAAAAACAGCAAGGTAGCAAATAGTAAATGGGCACAAAAACTGTATTGCAATGCTTGAAAACAAGGCCTAGGGTCCGTACTTTCGCTAGTGCAATCTCTCAACAATGCTAACATAGTTGGATCATATAATTATCCCTCAAAGTGCAACAAAGAATCACTCCCGAGTTCCTATTAGCGGAGAACAAAAGATAGAAATTGCTTGTAGGGTAAGAAACCTCCTCAAAGCTATTCTTTTTGTTCGATCTATTCAAGAGTTTGTACTAAAATAACGCAAAGCTATTTTTTCCGCTCAATCTATCCTAGAGTTAATACTAGAATAACACCAAAGCAAATTCATATTCATAATACTCAATCCACACAAAGAACTATAAAGAGACCCGAAAGTTTTCGTCGGAGAAAATATAATAAAAACGTGCATCAACCCCTATGCATAGATTACCCCAATATCACCGCGGGAATCCGCGAGTTGAATGCCATAACATATATCAAGTGAATCAATAAGATACCCCAATTGTCACCTCAAGTATTCATACCGCAAGACATATATCATGTGTTCTCATCTCTGAATATTCAATCCGACAAGACAAAACTTCAAAGGGTAAAGATTCAATTCATCACAACAAGAGTATAGAGGGGAGAAACATCATATGATCCATCTGTGCTAACAAATCCCATGATATAGATCACGAGAGAGAGAGAGATAAAACACATAGCTAATGGTACAAACCCTCAGCCCCGAGGGTGGACTACTCCCTCCTCATCATGGTGGCTGCCGGGATGATGAAGATGGCCACCAGAGATGATTCCCCCCCCCCTCCGGCAGGGTGCCGGAACGGGTCTAGATTGGTTTCGGTGGCTACGGAGCCCTGCGGCAGCGGAACTTCTGATCTAGGTTAACCCTCGAAGGGTTTCGGAATATTTGGGAATTTATAGTGCAAAGAGGGGGTGCAGGAGGCCACCGAGGTGGGCACAACCCACCTGGACGCGCCAGGGGGGCTGGCGCACCCTGGTGGGTTGTGCCCCCCTCGGGGAACCCCCCCCCAGGTGCAGCTCTGGCCCAATGGGTTCCTTCTGGTCCAAAAAAATCCCTGTAAAGTTTCGCGGTGTTTGGACGCCGTTTGATATTGATTTTCTACGATGTAAAAAAAAGCAAAAAATAGCAACTCGCACTGGGTCAATAGGTTAGTCCCAAAAAATGATATAAAGTTGCTATAAAATGATTGTAAAACACCCAAGAACGATAAAATAACAGCATGAATACTTCATAAGTTATAGATACGTTGGAGACGTATCAGGTATATCTACTTAATGAAACATAAGTCTGAAACATTTGAAAAAGTTCAAAGAATTTTCAGAGTGAAGTGGAAATTCATCATAACAAGAAAATAAAGTTTCTGCGATCTGATCGTGGCGGCGAATATTTGAGTTACGAGTTTGGTCTTCATTTGAAACAATGTGGAATAGTTTCGCAACTCACGCCACCTGGAACACCACAGCATAATGATGTATCTGAACATCGTAACCATACTTTATTAGATATGGTGCGATCTATGATGTCTCGTACTGATTTACCACTATCGTTTTGGAGTTATGCATTAGAGACAACAACATTCACATTAAATAGGGCACCATCTAAACCCGTTTAGATGACACCATATGAACTATGGTTTGGCAAGAAACCTAAGCTGTCGTTTCTTAAAGTTTGGGGCTGTGATGCTTATGTGAAAAAGCTTCAACCTGATAAGCTCGAACCCAAATCGGAGAAATGCGTCTTCATAGGATACCCAAAAGAAACTGTTGGGTACACCTTCTATCATAGATCCGAAGGCAAGATATTGATTGCTAAGAATAGATCCTTTCTAGAGAAGGAGTTTCTCTCAAAAGAAGTGAGTGGGAGGAAAGTAGAACTTGATGAGGTAATTGTACCTTCTCCCGAATTGGAAAATGGTTCATCACAGAAATCAATTCTAGTGATACCTACACCAATTAGTGAGGAAGTTAATGATGATGATCATGAAACTTTAGATCAAGTTACTACCAAACCTCGTAGGTCCACCAGAGTACGATCCGCACGAGAGTGATACGATAATCATATTCTGGAAGTCATGTTACTAGACCATGATAAACCTACGAACTATGAGGAAGCGATGATGAGACCAGATTCCGACAAATGGCTTGAGGCCATGAAATCTGAGATAGAATCCATGTATGAGAACAAAATGTGGACTTTGGTGGACTTGGCCGATGATCGGCAAGCCATTGAGAATAAATGGATCTTCAAGAGGAAGACGGACGCTAATAGTAGTGTTACTATCTACGAAGCTCGACTTGTCGAAAAAGGTTTTTGACAAGTTCAAGGTGTTAGCTACGATGAAATTTTCTCACTAGTATAGATTCTTAAAGTCTGTCTGAGTCATGTTAGCAATTGCCACATTTTATGAAATCTGACAAATGGATGTCAAAACTGCATTCCTTAATGGATTTATTAAATAAGAGTTGTATATGATACAACCAGAAGGTTTTGTCAATCCTAAAGGTGCTAACAAAATGTGCAAGCTCCAGTGATCCATCTATGGACTGGTGCAAGCATCTTGGAGTCGGAATATATGATTTGATGTGTTAATCAAAGCATATAGTTTTATATAGACTTGCGGTGAAGCCTGTATTTACAAGAAATTGAGTGAGAGCACTACAACCTTTCTGATAAGTATATGTGAATGACATATTGTTGATCAGAAATGATGTAGAATTTTCTGGAAAGCATAAAGGAGTGTTTGAAAGGAGTTTTTCAAAGAAAGACCTCGGTGAAGCTGCTTACATATTAGGCATCAAGATCTATAGAGATAGATCAAGACGCTTGATAAGATTTTTCAATGAGTACATACCTTGATAAGATTTTGAAGTAGCTCAAAATGGAACAGTCAAAGAAGGAGTTTTTGCCTGTATTGCAAGGTGTAAAGTTGAGTAAGACTCAAAACACGACCAGGGCAAAAAATAGAAAGAGAATGAAAGTCATTCCCTATGCCTCGGCCATAGGTTCTATAAAGTATGTTATGCTGTGTACCAAACCTATTGTGTACCTTGCCATGAGTTTGGTAAGGGGGTACGATATTGATCTAGAAGTTGATCACTGGACAACGGTCAAAATTATCCTTAGAAGACTAAGGAGATATTTCTCGGTTATGGAGGTGATAAAGAGTGCGTCATAAAGAGTTACGTCGATGCAAGCTTTTACACCGATCTACATGACTCTGAGTCTCAATCTGGATACATATTGAAAGTGGGAGCAATTAGATAGAGTAGCTCCATGCAGAGCATTGTAGACATAGAAATTTGCAAAATACATACGGCTCTGAATGTGACAGACCCATTGACTAAACTTCTCTCACAAGCAAAACATGATCACACCTTAGTACTCTTTGGGTGTTGATCACATGGCGATGTGAACTAGACTATTGACTCTAGTAAACCCTTTGGGTGTTGGTCACATGGTGATGTGAACTATTGGTGTTAAATCAAATGGCGATGTGAACTAGATTATTGACGCTAGTGCAAGTGGGAGACTGAAGGAAATATGCCCTAGAGGGAATAATAAAATTGTTATTTATGTTTCCTTATATCATGATAAATGTTTATTATTCATGCTAGAATTGTATTAACTGGAAACTTAGTACATGTGTGAATACATAGACAAACAGAGTGTCCCTAGTATGCCTCTACTTGACTAGCACGTTAATCAAAGATGGTTAAGTTTCCTAACCATAGACATGTGTTGTCATTTGATGAACGGGTTCACATCATTAGAAGATGATGTGATGGACAAGACCCATCCGTTAGCTTAGCATAATAATCGTTTAGTTTTATTGCTATTGATTTCCTCATGACTTATAACATGTTCCTCTGACTATGAGATTATGCAACTCCCGAATACCGGAGGAACACCTTGTGTGCTATCAAACGTCACAACGTAACTGGGTGATTATAAAGATGCTCTATAGGTCTCTCCGATGGTGTTTGTTGAGTTGGCATAGATCAAGATTAGGATTTGTCACTCCATGTATCGGAGAGGTATCTCTGGGCCCTCTCGATAATGCACATCACTATGAGCCTTGCAAGCAATGTGACTAATGAGTTAGTTACGGGATGATGCATTATGGAATGAGTAAAGAGACTTGCTGGTGACGAGATTGAACTAGGTATGAAGATACCGACGATCGAATCTCGGGCAAGAAACATACCGATGACAAAGGGAACAACGTATGTTGTTATGCGGTTTAACCGATAAAGATCTTCGTAGAATATGTAGGAACCAATATGAGCATCCATGTTCCGCTATTGGTTATTGACCAGAGATATGTCTCGGTCATGTCTACATAGTTCTCGAACCCATAGGGTCTGCACGCTTAACGTTCGATGACGATTTGTATTATGAGTTATGTGATTTGATGATCGAAGTTTGTTCGGAGTCCCGGATGAGATCATGGACATGAAGAGGAGTCTCGAAATGGTCGAGAGGTAAAGATCGATATATTGGAAGGTTATATTCGGACACCGGAATGGTTCCAAAGTGTTTCGGGTATTTTCTGGAGTACCGGGAGGTTACCGGACCCCCACCCCCCTTCGGGGGAAGTAATGGGCTTTAGTGGAAAGGAGAGAAGGGCCTCAAGGGTGGCCGCGCACCCCCAAGGGCTGGTCCTTATTGGACTAGGAGGGGGCTGCACCCCCTCTCTTTCCTTCTCACCTCTTCCTCCTTCCCTCCTTCTCCTAGTTGGAATGGGAAGGGGGGCGAATCCTACTTGGACCGGGAGTCCAAGTAGGACTCCCCCCCTTTGGCGCGCCCCCTCTAGGGCCGGCCTCCTCTTCCCCCTCCTTTATTTACATGGGAGGGGGCACCCCAAAGGCACACCAAGTCTTCTCTTAGCCGTGTGCGGTGCCCCCCTCAGCAGTTACACACCTCGGTCATATCATCGTAGTGCTTAGGTGAAGCCCTGCGCCGGTAACTTCATCATCACCATAAACAAGCCGTCGTGCTGACAAAACTCTCCCTCATCCTCAACTGGATCAAGAGCTCGAGGGACGTCATCAAACTGAACATGCGCTGAACACGGAGGTGCCATGCGTTCGGTGCTAGGATCGGTTGAATCGCGAAGACGTTTGACCACATCAACCGCATTACTAAACGCTTCCGCTTTCGGTCTACAAGGGTACATGGACACACTCTCCCTGCTCGTTGCTATGCATCTCCTAGATAGATCTTGCATGATCGTAGGAAATTTTTTGAAATACTGCGTTCCCCAACACCTTTTATAGATTAAGGGGTCACCAAAGTGGCAAATTTGTCTTTACATACTGATTAGATAGCAAACAGTGCTATCATACCTAACTCTGCAGGCTGACAGATCACATTAAATGTGCCGCTCAACGTCACATCATGGCTCACCCGACAGTCCCTGCCGGGCTGTTTTTCCTGCTTCGCGCCTGCTTGCTTGACACATCTCGGGACGGGAGTCGCCTGGAGGTATTTCTGTAGGAAGTGGCTGCCATGTGGTGAGTAGCAGCCTCTTAGTCACTTCGCAGCTTGACACCGCATTGGTTGATGACTTTAGTCGCTGTGAGGTGGATCGGTGGAGTGTTTTGCCTCCGTAAGCCCCTCTAGGCCTGCCAGGACAATCTGAAAGCTTGCCTCCGGGGCTACCCCACCCTCGCTAGACTCTCCTGCCCGGCAAGGGAAGTTTTCCCCTTAGTTGTATCCAGTCTCTCTGATTAGTCTTGATCTTCTTGTGTTGCATGTTGGTCCTTCGAAGAATTGATCCCTTGTGCTCTGATCTGATCTTGGAGCTTGTAATCTGGCTCTTGTGCTTGTGATCCACTGTTTGTGCACTAGTCAGGGGAAAACATACACCCCTGTTTGTGTACCCAAACACCGCGTCCACGGGGAAACCCTTAATTACCATGAGTTGTAACCCTCTATGGAGACTATCATGGTGGCGTACGTGGCATGAAGTCTACCACAAGTAGAACGTGTACTATACCCGGCTCCTCCCAGCATAGTCGTCAATACTGGC
The DNA here is from genome assembly GCF_002162155.2 of Triticum dicoccoides. Lineage (NCBI taxonomy): Eukaryota > Viridiplantae > Streptophyta > Magnoliopsida > Poales > Poaceae > Triticum > Triticum dicoccoides. Next base: position 395,071,253 of record NC_041388.1, on the reverse strand, counting down.
TCAAGTATCCGTTCTATACTATGCTTATGCATATGGGTGGTATAAACATACCAATGGGGATTCCGAATTCCCTGAAAACGCCTTTTTATTCTATTGTTTCACTAGTGATCATAATCCTTGCACTTCATTTACTTTTATGTTATTTAGTTACAAGTTACAAGACTACTCGAGAATCATTTATATCCGCTCTCACTCTGGTTTGAGTCTACAATTATCTATAGGAACAAAAATACATAATTCTCTACAAAAGGCAAAAGTCTGATTCCTATGCTCCCTAAGGGATCGATACTCTTACTTTGAAAAGGCTACAACTAAACCATGTGCACTTGCAGACCATCAAGCTTTTTGGTGCCGTTGTCGGGGAGCTGGGCGCTTTTGGGCGTTGTCTTAAGTTTTGAATTATTTTGTGTCCTAGTGATTTTTGGAGATAAAAAGCAGCCATGGTCCTTCAGGAGAAAATTTGTCAGGTGGGAGTGAAATTTGTTGCAGGACCATCCCGAGGAGAGAATGTTATATCAGTTGGTCCTAACCTACCTGGAAAAACATATGAGAGAAACCCTCAATTGATAGCTATGGTGAAAGAAAATATATTGTAAGGTTATGCAACTAAATGTATGTATAAGCATATTTAAAAAAGTTGACCTTGCGCGTGGAACTTTTCTGTTGTAGGACTTGACTAATGAAGAAATAAAGGAAAAATCTTTCCTTATTCATTAGATGGATGAGCTACTAAATGGCTAGAACGCCAGCCAGTGAAAATCTTGAGCAATTGGTCGGAACTGTTGAAAGCATTCTTTTATTATTATTATCCTCAAGGGAAGTTATATGCATTAAGAAGGAAAATCAGCAGCTTTAGGCAACGAGAAGGTTAGAAATTGGTAGATGCGTATATAAGGTTGTTGGTGCAATACTTGCTCGATGTGTTTTGGAGATTGTTGACAAAAACAATCATGGACTGATTTGTTTCCTAGTGCACACACAGAGAAATAGTCCATGCAGAACCGAAGAAGAATGTCAACTTTGGTGTCAAGTTCGAGGAATTTCAGCGAAGTATATTCGAGATACAGAGAGTTGTGTCATATATCTGGAGGCCGTTCTGGCGTGTAGATTGAGGTGAAGCTGTCGGCCCCTTAAAATTTATTGCTGAAGAAAAGCAATTGGTTCAGAGGTCATCCAAAGAAAATTGACTAAGAAGATCGAAGGTGAAGCGAAGATGTTGCATTCTTTTCGTTGTTCTTCTCTTTCTTAAGTCGTAGGACCTTCGTACTATTAAGAGTGGTATAGGTTCTCGAAGCTTAGATCCACTATGATGCTTATCCCAAACCTATGCAAGTATGAGATAAATCTCTTCATGCTTTGAAAGATTACCTATCAGCAGTAGATGTTGTTCTTTGTTTTGTAGGAGATATCTTTTGGACCGAGGAGTTAGAATTTCTTGCTCCGCAAGGAATGTTACCATTGTGCTCAATTTCTGACCGTTAGACTCATGTCATCCAGCCATTGGTTGGCGCGCATGTATATTTTGGTCATTTCCCATCAAGGAAGGCTGCGGATATAAATAGCCACCCTGCTCCAACGTTGTTCACTGGCTGCTCCACTTAAGATTTCTGAGAAGATTGATTGAGCATCCCCTCTCCTAGTGATTTGAGTTTGAAATCCACTGAGAGGAAACCAAGAACCAAAACTTAGACAAGTGGATGAGCATCACATTAGTTCTGAGTTAGAGTTCTTCTACCTATTACTCTTGAGGGCCGTGCACTCTCTAGACGGATAGGTGTCGGCTTGAGTGTTGAAGAGTCGTTGTCTTCACCAAGCAAGATCTTCAACAACCAAGAGTGATTGTAGTTTGTGACGGAAGTCTGTCGAAGGTTTGGAGATCGTTGATAAGTATCTACCACGAGTGAAATCAACTGGAGTCTGATCAGCTCCGGGTTGAAGGAGAATAGGACGGAGGGAGGTTTGCTCCTATGTTCAATCACAAGTCCCTCCAACCAGACGTAGTCCTTTGGCAAAAGGGCAAACTGGTCTACCAAACACACGTGTCTCCATTGAGCAACACCGGTCCTTTCTACTCTCTGTACTCTACTATGTGTGATCTCTCATGATTGATGTCAAGCATGTATTTTTCATCGCTCTAATCTGATTTGTGTGTGTTCACTAGTTATCTGCTACACTTCTCAGTTATCACTCTGTGACGCCCCCGATTCAATCATACACTAATCATGCACGCAAATGTGTACGATCAAGATCAGGGACTCACGGGAAGATATCACAACACAACTCTAAAACATAAATAAGTCATACAAGCATCATAATACAAGCCAGGGGCCTCGAGGGCTCAAATACAAGTGCTCGATCATAGACGAGTCAACGGAAGCAACAATATCTGAGTACAGACATAAGTTAAACAAGTTTGCCTTAAGAAGGCTAGCACAAACTGGGATACAAATCGAAAGAGGCGCAGGCCTCCTGCCTAGGATCCTCCTAACTACTCTTGGTCGTCGGCGGCGGCCTGCACGTAGTAGTAGGCACCTCCAGTGTAGTAGGAATCATCGTCGATGATGGCGTCTGGCTCCAGGGCTCTAGCATCTGGTTGCGACAACCAGGTAGAAGGGAAAGGGGAAAAGAGAGAGAAAAGCAACTGTGAGTACTCATCCAAAGTACTCGCAAGCAAGGAGCTACACTACATATGCATGGGTATATGTGTAAAGGGCCATATTGGTGGACTGAACTACAGAATGCCAGAATAAGAGGGGGATAGCTAATCATGTCGAAGACTACGCTTCTGGCAGCCTCCGTCTTGCAGCATGTAGAAGAGAGTAGATTGAAGTCCCCCAAGTAGCATCTCCAAGTAGCATCTCCAAGTAGCATCTCCAGTAGCATCGCAGTAGCATAATCCTACCCGGCGATCCTCCCCTCGTCGCCCTGTGGAAAAGCGATCACCGGGTTGTCTGTGGAACTTGGAAGGGTGTGTTTTATTAAGTATCCGGTTCTAGTTGTCATCAGGTCAAGGTACAACTCCAAGTCGTCCTGTTACCGAAGATCACGGCTATTCGAATAGATTAACTTCCCTGCAGGGGTGCACCAACTTACCCAACACGCTTGATCCCATTTGGCCGGACACACTTTCCTGGGTCATGCCCGGCCGCGGAAGATCAACACGTCACAGCCCCACCTAGGCACAACAGAGAGGTCAGCACGCCGGTCTAAACCTAAGCGCACAGGGGTCTGGGCCCATCGCCCTTAGCACACCTGCACGTTGCGTACGCGGCCGGTGAGCAGACCTAGCAACCTCCATTACAAAGGAAGTTGCGTTAACGCAGTCCAACCCGGCGCGCGCCACTCAGTCGCTGACGTCAAGAAGGCTTCGGCTGATACCACGACGCCGGGATACCCATAACTACTCCCGCGTAGATGGTTAGTGCGTATAGGCTCGTAGCCAACTCAGATCAAATACCAAGATCTCGTTAAGCGTGTTAAATATCCGCGAACGCCTACCAGGGCCAGGCCCACCTGTCTCCTAGGTGGTCTCAACCTGCCCTGCCGCTCCGCCACAAAGTAACAGTCAGGGGCCGTCGGGAACCCAGGCCCACCTCTACCGGGATGGAGCCACCTGCCCCTTTAGCCCCCATCTCCGAACAGTATCACAGGTAATGTAACTGTGTAAAGTATATTGTATATGCCCGTGATCACCTCCCGAAGTGATCACGGCCCAGTAGTATAGCATGGCAGACGGACAAGAGTGTAGGGCCACTGATGGAACACTAGCATCCTATACTAAGCAGTAGGATAGCAGGTAATGGTAACAACAGTAGTAGCAAGGACAGGCTATGCATCAGGATAGGAATAACGGAAAGCAGTAACATGCTACACTACTCTAATGCAAGCAGTATAGAGAAAAGAGTAGGCGATATCTGGTGATCAAAGGGGGGGCTTGCCTGGTTGCTCTAGCAAGAGAGAGGGGTCGTCAACACCGTAGTCGAACTGGGCAGCAGCAGTGTCGGTCTCGTAGTCTACCGGAGAGAAGAGGGGGAAGAAACAATGAATACCATGTAAACAGATGCATATCGATGCATGACATGACAGGTAACGATGCTAGGCGTGCCCTAACATGGTATGAGATGGTACCGGTTAAGGGGGGAAACATCCGGGAAAATATCCCCGGTGTTTCGTGTTTTCGAGCAGAGGAGCCGGAGGGGGAAAGTTGCGAGTTCGATAGGTTAGGGGTGTGAGGCGGACGAACGGACTGCGTATCCGGATTCGTCCCGTCGTTCTGAGCAACTTTCATGTTGAAAATATTTTAATCCGAGTTACGGATTAAAAGATATGATTTTCTAAAGATTTTATTAATTTCTGGAATTTAATTAATTATTTAACCCAACATTATCCAGAACAGTAAAAGCTGACGTCAGCATGACATCAGGGTGATGTCAGCAGTCAACGTTGACCATTGACCTGGTCAACCTGACGTGTGGGTCCAGTGGGACCCACCTGTCATTCTCTGTTTAGTTTAATTACAGATTAGTTAATTTTAATTAGTGATTAGGTTAATCTAATCATGATTAATTAACTTAATTAATTAATTAATATTTTAATTATTTTAGTTATTATTCATTTATTTATTTAATATATTTATTTTATTATTTTATTATTTATTATTTATTCTTTTTATTTTTTAAAAAAACGTTATGGGGCGGGGCCCCCTAGTCAGTGGCCCGGGGGGGCTAGCGGGCACAGGGCGATGCGGGTTCGGGCGCAACCCGCACCCGTTCGTTCGGGCGCACGCCCAAGGGGGGTGGGCGGAGCCGGCATGGCGAGGGGAGCAGGGGAGGCCGGTGGCCACAGCGAGGCGCCGGCCACGGCAGGGCAGACGGTCGCCGGAGGAGGACGTCGAGAGGAGGCCGCGGCCCGGGGGGGCAACAAGTGCGGCCGGGCGCGCGTGGGCGACGACGGGAGGGCGTGCAAAGGGCGGGCGCACGGCTTACACCGGTGGCCGTGGGTGGTCGCGGTCGGGGCCGGGACGGAGCTAGGCGCGCGCCGGGGAGGAGGAGGAGAGGTGCTCATGGGGAGGGGCGCGTAGGGTCTAGGCAGTGGGGGTGAGGAGGACGTCAGGGACGACGCATCGTGAAGGAAGCCGACCGGCGAGGAGGTCCGGTGAGGCGACGGCGATTCGGGGAAGAC
>NC_041388.1:395057786-395065195 GCF_002162155.2 Triticum dicoccoides | reverse complement strand
TCCTCGATCCAGACTGAATCGAGAGAGGGGGGGAAGTGGGGGCGACGGGGGGGTTAGGGTTTGCGGGTGTGAGGGGATAAGGGAGTGGGGCGGGTCGGCCGGCTGGGCCAGTGGGCTGGCCTGGCTGTGAGCTGGGCCGGTTGGCCCATTGGGGGGGTCCCTTTTCTTTTGTTTCATTTTTTTACCTTTTGTATTTTCTTTTATTATTTGTTTTCTGTTTTAATTCATTTAAAAGTATTTAGGCATTTTATAAAAATGTGTTTACTGCACTATAATTATCTATGCCATTTTTTGGCACAGACCGAACATTTTTGTTTTGATGTTTGAAAACTTTTGATGTTTGACAATATTTAAATTTTTAATTTGAAAAGTTTCGAACCGACGCGAGATTAGCAACAGTAAACGAGGTGACGTGGCATCATTAGCAGAGGTTCACTGTAGCTTAAATACCCGGTCGTCACAATTCTCCTCCACTACAAGAAATCTCGTCCCGAGATTTAGGAGCGGGAGTAAGGGGGAATGGATTTGGTTACGAAATTTTAACGAATCTTCTCGGTCTTGGTTGCTCTTCTTGAAGTGGTAGATCCATAGCGTTGATGTCTTCATTCCTATGCATCAATACATCATGATGAGGTTGTCGTCCTTCCTTCAGGAACTCCATCGTACTTACGAAAATTATAAGGGTTAACTTCGGAAGAACAGGCCTCTACAAGGTTGCTTAGCCTGTAGATAACAATAGGGAAGGTGGCGGAAAGTAACTCTCGAACTAAAACTTAAGAATGTATCGTGAGCAAAGTAAGAAGGTACCGCAAGGAGTTCCAAGCAGATAGACAATCGTTCGATGCCGGAAAAGAGTGCAAAAGGGGTTCAAAGCATCAAGATTAAGTATTGCATCTGATACCGGAACAGATCACTAGGAAGGTGGCTCGCGAATTACACACGAAGCCAAGCGTGAGTATTGACTTTGGGAAAGGGGGTACAGGAGGGTCAGGTTTCGATCCTGTGGAACTGTGGGTTATGGGCCCACCATGTGGGTTAAAAGTAGGAAAGGCAGTGACGTCTTGCACAATCATGTAAGCAAGGCATGTTAGAGGATAGCCTGACAATTATGTCGGCAACAATGTCGGTACCAAGGGCGAGGGACGAAGGGAACCATCTTCCTGCTCGTTGAACGAGGCGGACCAATAGGCAAAGTTCTCGTCCATCGGTGGTTACCGGAATGTCATCACCAAAATAACAGGGTCTTTCTGACCGAATTGTACACCGAGGTGTTTACAAAAGTAGGAGAATATTACTGCTTAGATCTCATAGATCACAAGAAAGGTTAAACCAAACAATGGAAAGGAAGATATGATTATCGGATTTAACCAGATCAATGGAAAGGAAAAATGTGTTTAAACACATTTTCCAGGGGTATATCCTTCCCAAGGACAAGCAGATGATATCCATGACAGGATAGTAGGTAGAAAACCATTTTAGGTAAGGGGAGAAAAATTTCATGACATTACCCATACAATGGTGTTTGGATAATTGATAAAGAGAATTTAGCATTGTGCTTCAAATGTTCTTGGTGATGAACGGAGTACCACAGACATGCTTCAGGTAGCAATGATATGGTGTTTCAATCAAGGGCCCGACTTCGGATACACCAATGATCCATCAGGAGTAACTTATAAAATAAGTCCTACCACTTCCTCCAGGAGGAATGGTTATCCTTGCAAAAGAAATCATAATGATAGGTCCTCCAGCCAGGGGGGGTGCTAGGCATGACATCATGTTACCGGGTCATCAAAGGACAAACAACATAACTCCTGGAAAGTTGTCCCAACCATCATATCTGACCGAGATTCAGATCCAATTGGTGTCATGATGCCTCAGACTCAGGATGTCCGAGAAGAAAAGGCGCAACACAAATCGTTGAAATGGCATTGCAAGATTCTCGGGAAATGAACTATGGGAGCGGGTTCCTGAAACAATAGTTCATCATTAAACCAAGGAGAGGTGAGGAGGTGGCTGATTGACTCAGCGACAATTCATTGAGATTTTCAAAAGATGGATTTCCTCAATAATGTGAACAAGAAGATGACATTTGTCAGATCAAATGGTATAATGATGTATGCTCGAGGAAAACATACACAATTAAACATTGGTTGAAAGGTGCACCCAAAATATGGGTTGGGTTGCACGACCAATGTCAGAATGGTGATTCAATAGTCAATAGCCTAAGAATGAACTTTCGACCATTAACTTCAAAAAATAGGGTTGCTAGAAGGAAAGAATCCAAACAACACCGTTCACTTGTTGGAATTAACACGGGGACCAAGAAAGAATGGTGATGGTGAGAAGTATTTCTATGTCAAGAATTCTCAAGAGGTGGAACAAATCTCAGAACATTCTTGACATAAAGGATGGTAATACTCCAAGGTAAAGAAGAACAATTGCTGGATAGCAAGGAACTCAAGGTATAACACCAAACATGAACAAGCTTGTGTTGGTGGGAGGGCAATAAAGTGGTCGACGATAATACAATTCATCGAGGGCAAGGATGGTATTTCTCATCATGAATTCAATTGATATCCTGGATGAGCTCAGAATGTTGATGATCACGACACCTTTGTCGCGAGAGTTCATGAAGATGTAATCGATCGGTAACGACATCAAGTCAAGTAATGATGAAGTGAAAGGTTATTGGAACCAAGGGTACGACACAAACTCGAAACCAAGCTTGTTGTTCAAGGCGAAATGATATGACGATGAGGATCGACGTAAGGTTAGTTCATCGTCGAAAATTGTTGCTCCGAGAATAAGGACCAGGTAGCACAGTTAGAATCGTCACGACAATGATATAGCCAAACATGCTAGGAATGGCGTGATCGGGTACAAACTCGTACTTATAGAAGCTTACTGAAGAGTTTTTGAACCGAAGAGCGGAATCGGTTCAGTTATCGGTGTCTTTGAGTGTTCAATAACTCAGAGCCCGCGAAAAATTGGAATCAGTGGGAAGGTAGCACTTGATGAAGAACTCATAAAAAGTTATGCAGTTCCATGATAATCTCGAGATACCAGGGGGGTAATACTCGACACAAGATCAAAGTAAAGGTTGGACTGGTGTATTGATCCATAGAAGACAATTGTTTTAACTTGTCCGAGAAATGAGATCAAAGAAGAACAATCATGGTCGGAACCACGGTTGCAAAAGGCCAGATCCTAGATATAAGATGAACTTATACCAAAGGAATAATTTATTTAAGAGAAGCTTTAATGATAAGATCTACATCGTGTCCATGGGCATGAACACAAGTTCAAGGTCGACTCCCACTTCTCCAATGCATAACCTTTCATTCACTTCTCACGTTCGATGAAGTTGCAGTGTTGAAATTTTATCTGGTGAAGCACCAGAAGAGTATGACTCGTGAAAACTTTCGGGTTCACACGGTTTAGAGAAGGCATATGTTCAACCCATAGGGGCTTCTTAGAAACATATACCACAAGTTTCAAGAGTAAATAACACAAGCCCGAAAGCATAGCATGGTTGGCCAAGCAGAGGATACAACTTAACAAAGGCATTATGTATCAGGGGAAGAACTCACAAGGTGATCAAATGTGAAGGACACTGTTGGATAACAATCCAACAAAGGACTTGATGGTCCACAAAGGATCTGATACGAGTATCGGTACTCAACTAGAGGAAGAAGAATGCAAGGAGATCGGATTATAGAAACAACTGACTAACTCAATTGTCAAATGCAAAGGAATTATGATTTCCAAACCAAGGGATCAGAAGCAATGCTCTGATTAGGGATGGATAAGTTGAATAGCCTTAGGGTACAATCAACGACAATTGGATTGGTCGAGAACCAATTCATGTCCGGAGTGACGTCTGGGCTGAAGGGAAGAATTCTATTGCTTGATGATTGCGAGCATTCGCAACATATCGAATTAATGTACTCAAAATAATAGTGACAAAGGATGCCAATAAGATTACTAGACTTATGGGATTAACCATAATGCAAGCAAGCAAGAATTTCAAGAGCAATAGCATGTTGAGGATTTTCGTAAGATCGAGTAGTATTTCGAAGAATTTTATGAAACACATGAACAATTGGGAATGAGCGGATACTCGATAAGTGCGAGGAATTATCCGTAGGGGTATTCATGCAGCAAAGATTTGTAAGGCATAAGGCTCAAGAGATTCTTAAAAGTAAAAGAATAATTCGATGCATCTTGTAATAACAAGAGCAGCTGGGACTGAAAGTAAGAAGGACATGTGTAAGCATTTATCTATAGGGATGTATCGGTGGTAGGGGATTGCAAAAGCGACGGACACAGAGTCTCGAGAGAACATCAGAGAGTATCTTCAAAATCTTCTGGTGCAGCCGACGATCATCGGTAATAAGGGGCTCTCCGGGTGAAAGTGATCACAAGATCCTAATGTTAGATTTAGTTAAACTCATTAAACCCGAATAGAAGAGAGATCAGAGTCCCAGAGTATAGACGAGGAGTAAAAGATCCTAATACCACCCAATTGGCGACGTGGGCCCATGGGCCGCACAGCCAAGTTAGTAAAACAATTTTCATCGACTAGACTCAACTTTGACCAAGGAGTTGGAAAGGGGGATTCCTACAGGCAGTCGGCTCTGATACCAACTTGTGACGCCCCCGATTCAATCGTACACTAATCATGCATGCAAATGTGTACGATCAAGATCAGGGACTCACGGGAAGATATCACAACACAACTCTAAAACATAAATAAGTCATACAAGCATCATAATACAAGCCAGGGGCCTCGAGGGCTCGAATACAAGTGCTCGATCATAGACGAGTCAGCGGAAGCAACAATATCTGAGTACAGACATAAGTTAAACAAGTTTGCCTTAAGAAGGCTAGCACAAACTGGGATACAGATCGAAAGAGGCGTAGGCCTCCTGCCTGGGATCCTCCTAACTACTCTTGGTCATCGGCGGCGGCCTGCACGTAGTAGTAGGCACCTCCAGTGTAGTAGGAATCATCGTTGACGGTGGCGTCTGGCTCCAGGGCTCCAGCATCTGGTTGCGACAACGAGGTAGAAGGGAAAGGGGAAAAGAGGGAGAAAAGCAACTGTGAGTACTCATCCAAAGTACTCGCAAGCAAGGAGCTACACTACATATGCATGGGTATATGTGTAAAGGGCCATATCGGTGGACTGAACTGCAGAATGCCAGAATAAGAGGGGGATAGCTAATCCTGTCGAAGACTACGCTTCTGGCAGCCTCCGTCTTGCAGCATGTAGAAGAGAGTAGATTGAAGTCCCCCAAGTAGCATCTCCAAGTAGCATCTCCAAGTAGCATCTCCAAGTAGCATCTCCAGTAGCATCGCAGTAGCATAATCCTACCCGGCGATCCTCCCCTCGTCGCCCTGTGGAAAAGCGATCACCGGGTTGTCTGTGGAACTTGGAAGGGTGTGTTTTATTAAGTATCCGGTTCTAGTTGTCATAAGGTCAAGGTACAACTCCAAGTCGTCCTGTTACCGAAGATCACGGCTATTCGAATAGATTAACTTCCCTGCAGGGGTGCACCAACTTACCCAACACGCTTGATCCCATTTGGCCGGACACACTTTCCTGGGTCATGCCCGGCCGCGGAAGATCAACACGTCGCAGCCCCACCTAGGCACAACAGAGAGGTCAGCACGCCGGTCTAAACCTAAGCGCACAGGGGTCGGGGCCCATCGCCCTTACCACACCTGCACGTTGCGTACGCGGCCGGTGAGCAGACCTAGCAACCTCCATTATAAAGGAAGTTGCATTAACGCAGTCCAACCCGACACGCGCCACTCAGTCGCTGACGTCAAGAAGGCTTCGGCTGATACCACGACGCCGGGATACCCATAACTACTCCCGCGTAGATGGTTAGTGTGTATAGGCTCGTAGCCAACTCAGATCAAATACCAAGATCTCGTTAAGCGTGTTAAATATCCGCGAACGCCGACCAGGGCCAGGCCCACCTGTCTCCTAGGTGGTCTCAACCTGCCCTGCCGCTCCGCCACAAAGTTACAGTCGGGGGCCGTCGGGAACCCAGGCCCACCTCTACCGGGATGGAGCCACCTGCCCCTTCAGCCCCCATCTCCGAACAGTATCACAGGTAATGTAACTGTGTAAAGTATATCGTATATGCCCGTGATCACCTCCCGAAGTGATCACGGCCCAGTAGTATAGCATGGCAGACGGACAAGAGTGTAGGGCTACTGATGGAACACTAGCATCCTATACTAAGCAGTAGGATAGCAGGTAATGGTAACAACAGTAGTAGCAAGGACAGGCTATGCATCAGGATAGGAATAATGGAAAGCAGTAACATGCTACACTACTCTAATGCAGCAGTATAGAGAAAAGAGTAGGCGATATCTGGTGATCAAAGGGGGGGCTTGCCTGGTTGCTCTGGCAAGAGAGAGGGGTCGTCAACACCGTAGTCGAACTGGGCAGCAGCAGTGTCGGTCTCGTAGTCTACCGGAGAGAAGAGGGGGAAGAAACAATGAATACCATGTAAACAGATGCATATCGATGCATGACATGACAGGTAACGATGCTAGGCGTGCCCTAACGTGGTATGAGATGGTACCGGTTAAGGGGGGAAACATCCGGGAAAATATCCCCGGTGTTTCGTGTTTTCGGGCAGAGGAGCCGGAGGGGGAAAGTTGCGAGTTCGATAGGTTAGGGGTGCGAGGCGGACGAACGGACTGCGTATCCGGATTCATCCCGTCGTTCTGAGCAACTCTCATGTTGAAAATATTTTAATCGGAGTTACGGATTAAAAGATATGATTTTCTAAAGATTTTATTAATTTCTGGAATTTAATTAATTATTTAACCCAACATTATCCAGAACAGTAAAAGCTGACGTCAGCATGACATCAGGGTGATGTCAGCAGTCAACGTTGACCATTGACCTGGTCAACCTGACGTGTGGGTCCAGTGGGACCCACCTATCATTCTCTGTTTAGTTTAATTACAGATTAGTTAATTTTAATTAGTGATTAGGTTAATCTAATCAGGATTAATTAACTTAATTACTTAATTAATTAATTAATTAGTTAATTAATATTTTAATTATTTTAGTTATTATTCATTTATTTATTTAATATATTTATTTATTTATTTTATTATTTATTATTTTTTTTATTTTTTTAAACGTTATGGGGCGGGGTCCCCTAGTCAGTGGCCTGGGGGGGCTAGCAGGCACAGGGCAGTGCGGGTTCGGGCGCAACCCGCACCCGTTCGTTCGGGCGCACGCCCAGGGGGGGTGGGCGGAGCCGGCAGGGCGAGGGGAGCAGGGGAGGCCGATGGCCACGGCGAGGCGCCGGCCACGGCAGGGCGGACGGTCGCCGGAGGAGGGCGCCGAGAGGAGGCCGCGGCCCGGGGCGGCAACAAGT
>NC_041388.1:394990269-395056922 GCF_002162155.2 Triticum dicoccoides | reverse complement strand
TGGCGAGACGAGGCGGCGACGGCGGAGGCGAGGTGCGGTCGGGGTGAGCCCCGATCCAGATCGTGGGAGGGGGCGAGAGGGACGAGGGAGTGGGGGGTCTCCTCGATCCAGACTGAATCGAGAGAGGGGGGAAGTGGGGGCGACGGGGGGGGTTAGGGTTTGCGGGTGTGAGGGGATAAGGGAGTGGGGCGGGTCGGCCGGCTGGGCCAGTGGGCTGGCCTGGCTGTCAGCTGGGCCGGTTGGCCCATTGGGGGGTCCCTTTTCTTTTGTTTCATTTTTTTTACCTTTTGTATTTTCTTTTATTATTTGTTTTCTGTTTTAATTCATTTAGAAGTATTTAGGCATTTTATAAAAATGTGTTTACTGCACTATAATGACCTATGCCATTTTTGGCACAGACCGAACATTTTTGTTTTGATGTTTGAAAACTTTTGATGTTTGACAATATTTAAATTTTTAATTTGAAAAGTTTCGAACCGACGCGAGATTAGCAACAGTAAACGAGGTGACGTGGCATCATTAGCAGAGGTTCACTGTAGCTTAAATACCCGGGCGTCATACATTCGATCAGTACTGTAGTTCAAGCATCTTGTGTGGCATTTATCTCGCCACTGGCTTTAGGTTATATATCATGTTGCTGCATTTGCTAGTTTACTGCATTACTATCGTGATAGTCAAACCTATCGTATATTATACTCATGCCATTATCACTCCCTACATCGAAGGATTTGTACCTTGGTAGGTTTCCTACCTGCAGTTTAATTCCTTCGTATCTTTTTCTGCTGATGTAATTGGGATTGATTCAATGCATTCGAAATAATTTTTGAATCTCCCATTCACCCCCCCTCCTCTAGTCGATATACTCTTGGTCCCAACAAAAGTATCGTGAAATACTCTTTGCATGTCCTGAACACCATTATCCTGATTACTTAATAGTTAACTTCTTTTATGGTGGACTTGACTCACAAAGTAAACATGGCTTAGATATCAGAGGCTTGGAGCTTACTTGATAGGACGAGGTATATTGCCGAGAATTGGTACCTTTGTTCAAAGGAAAAGAGTAAGGTTAATCATGTTTATGATAGTATTAAGTCTTTCCTTAGAACTACAAAATTAAAGGACTTAGATCGCAAGTTAAATATTGGAATTGACCCCATGTTGCATGTTTTGAAAGACTTGTCTAAGTTCTTGAAATTACCAGAGAAAAAGTATTTGAAACACAACAGGGAGTCTAAAGCTATTCGCATGGTGGAGGCTATAAAGAAGAAGGCCACCGAAGAGACGAAAAGAAGCCTATCACAAGACAAATGGTAGGAAGCCAGAGGGAACACCCTCAGCTAAGGGGAAGAAAATCGTCAAGTTAGAGCAATGCGGGACTCCACCTTATGTTGATATAGTAAAAGAACTTGCTACACCCATACCGGTGGTGAACAAGGCAGTCCACCTAGACAAAGATACAACTTCTTATCTTAAAGGTTGTACCAAAGGTAAGATGCAGGTAAATAAATTTTATCATGTTCCTTCGGGTGCAAGTTTTATTGGGGGTTATATGAGACCCCGGTTCCCTAGTTAATAATATTTCTTACAGTCTTTATGCAAAAATTATAGTGAGATTTCTCATTGTACTCTTGAGCCCACTGATGTTGTCATTAAGCTTGCAGATAAAACTGACAGGAAACCTTGTGGCATCCTTAAAGATGTCAATATTATAATTGGCTCGCTTGTTTATCCTATTGATATTTATGTACTAATGATCTGTGAGGATAAAGATTGCCCAATTGTTTTTGGAACTTCTTTTCTAAATGTTGCAAGAGCATACATCAAGAAAAGGTATATCTCCATGAATTGGGGAGATGAAATGATTAAATTCCTATTTTCCTTCGTACTAACCAAGCCATGTGAAGAGGAAGCTCAACATAAAGAATAGCATAAATTGAATCAATCGCTGAGATTCATCTCCAAACACCAGAAGATGAAATTGAGCGGGTATTGATGAGACCTTAATCCTTATTTCAGGATGAAGAGAAGGAGGAAATTGAAATGATAATGGATGCTACTCCAATAGTTTGCTCACGCTTGAACAAAGTCTATGAGGTGCTTGAAAGAAAAGGAGATGAGGAACTACCTCCTCCTACTTTGAAACCCTTACCCAAGGGGATGGGGTATGAATTTATGGATAATACAGAAAGAATTACCGTTATCATTAATGCTAACCTTTCAGGAAAAGAAAAGGATAAACTATTGGTGGTGCTGAGTAAGCATCGTAAAGCTTTAGGCTACTCAATGAAGGATGTAAAGGGGATACACCCATCCATTTATTCTCATGATATCCCTAGTGAGGAAGGAGCTAAACCAGTGATTGAAAGTCAACGAAGACTTCACCCAGCTTCCAAAAAACGTGGTAAGCAAAGAGGTAATACGTCTCCTCGATGCAAGGGTAATCTACCCAATATCTGATAGTAACTGGGTAAGTCCAGTCCATTGTATTCCTAAGAAAGGAGGAGTTTCTTTAGTGATTAATGAAAATAATGGCCTAGTCCCTACTAGGGCTATTATTGGATATGGAATGTGTGTTGATTTCAGGAAATTAAATGAGTGGACTAAGAAGGATCATTAGCCGTTGTTGTTCATAAATGAGATGCTAGAGAAGTTGGCCAACAACTCTTATTTTTGCTATCTTGATGGATATTTTGGATTCTTGCAAACACCTATTCGGCCCGAGGACCAAGAAAAGACTACCTTCACCTGCCCATATAGTACATATGCATACAGTAGGATGCCATTTGGTATATGTAATGGACCACCTTCATTTCATAAATGCATTTCTAAAGTTTTCCATGGATTTATTGAAAAGGTTGTCGAGGTGTTTATGGACAATTTTCTGTCCAAGGTACATCCTTCAATAATTGTCTCTATAATCTCACAAAAGTTCTGCAGAGATGTGAAGAAATTGGTTTCGTGCTAAACAGGGTGAAGAGTCACTTCATGGTCACAGAAGGGGTAGTGTTGAGGCACAAAGTCTCAGAAAAGACGAGATAGATCAAGATAGAATTGAGGTAATAGAAAATTTACCTTACCCCCAGGATATAAAAGGTATGCAAATTTTCATGGGACATGCTAGTTTCTATAAAAGCTTCATCAAAGATTTCTCCAAAATATCAAAACCTTTTACTGGCCTCTTGCACAAAGACATGCCCTATTCTTTTGACAAAATTTGTGTGCGGGCCTATGAAAAATTGAGGGATGCTTTAATCACAGCTCCTATCATCCAACCCTCGAAGTGGGATGAACCCTTTGAGATTATGTGCGATGCTAGCAATTATGTTGTTGGAGTTGTCTTAGGGCAGCAAGATGATAAAAAAACTCAATGTGGCCTTTTGTGCTAGCCAGAGCTTGGATGAAGATCAAATACATTTAGCTACCACTGAGAAATAGTTGCCTGCTATTGTCTTCGCATGTGATAATTTCGTCCTTATATTATTAATTCCAAAGTGATAGTTCATACGGATCATCGTGCCTTACGTTACATTCTTGCAAAAAAGGACGCTAAGCCCTGATTGATTCAATGGATATTGCTACTCCGAGAATTTGATTTGTAGATAGTAGACCGCAAGGGAGAAGATAATCTAGTGGAAGATCATCTGTCGTGCATGGAGAGGATACCATATGATTCAGTCCCTACAAATGAATCCTTTCCCGGTGAGAGTCTGGCTATGATTAAAAAAGATAGAACCTTGGTTTGCAGATTGTGCTAACTTTCTTGTAGGAAAATATATGCCACCTGATATGAATTATCATCAGAGGAAAAAGTTCTTCGGTGACCTAAAGTATTATTTCTAGGATGATCCTTTTCTTTATCGTCATGGACCAGATGACATGTTAAGGCATTGTGTGTCCAAAACATGAGATGAATGCTATACTTGAAGGTTGCCACAACAGCCCCTATGCCCATGCTGGTGACAGGACCGTTCAGTCCGGATTCTATTAGCCAACTCTCTTCAGAGATGCTCACAGGTTTGTTAAACATTGCAATCTGTGTCAACACACACGTAACATAGGAAGGAGGCAGGAAATGCCCAAGAATTATAGTCTAGTCTGGGAACCCTTGATGTTTGGGGGTCGGACTATCTAGGACCTTTTCCTATTTCAGAAGGGCACACTCACATTCTTGTGGCTATAGATTATGTTACTAAGAGATGCTTACAGGTTACATTCCTATTTCAGATGTTTGTTGTCCTCATGGGTGAGTGGACCCCTAGTTCTTGGGCATATGGATGAACCTTGGTATGTGTAGAATATGAATCGTTATTGTGGATATGAGATCCCCTGTTGAATGCTTAGTTTAATAACTTCATGAATGTTGTGAAGGGCCCCCACTCAGCATTTGTGCCTTGTGACCATGAAGTATATCACTGTCGTTGTAAAGGTTTAGGATGTGGAGGTAATTCGAGGTGACAGTAAGAGTCTGCTACTCCTAGTCTTTGCAATTGACCGAGGAATTACGGAGAACCCTTAGAGAGGTCGCCTCCATGGCGAAACCCTTATTTATCATGAGTTATAACCCTCTGGGGAGACTATGATGGTGGCGTGCGTGGCACGAAGTCTACCACGAGTAGAACACGTCCTGTACCCGGCTCCGCCTAGCATAATCGTCAATAGTGGCTCAAGTATCCGGTCTATACTATGCTTATGCATATGTGTTCTAGAAACATACCAATGGGGATTCCGGACTCCCTGAGAACGCCTTTTTATTTTGATGTTTCACTAGTCATCACAATCCTTGCACTTCATTTACTTTTATGTTATTTAGCTACAAGTTACAACACTACTCAACAACCATTTATATCCGCCCTCACTGTGTTTTGAGTCTACAATTATCTTCAGGAACAAAAATACATAATTCTCTACAAGAGGCAAAACTCTGATTCATGTGCTTCCTGTGGGATCGATACTCTTACTTCGGAAAGGCTACAACTAAACCATGTGCACTTGCAGGCCATTAACCACAAAGTCCATCGTATGGTATGGAATGACTATGATACTCTCGTGCTCCAAGGAACTAAAGAATACGTTAAATCTCTGCGTTATATCAATAGACTTATGACGATAATATCTTAAAGTATAACAAACAAGTTTGGGTCAATTCAATATGAACGTTCTTCTAACATCATAATCTCAATGTTGTTTTGGCATTATTATTACACCTTAAAAACCCGAAGTTCCAAAAACATGATCAACATACAACAGTTGAGCTAGTCCTAGAGGCAAGAGTAGGAATCATGTTTTACCATTTATCATTCTACACGTGCTTCTGTGTTTTCCTCCAAATCACATATTCTATAATCATAGCAATCATAGAATAGAATATAAGCTCTTAATTGTAAATATGGAAACAATTAATATAATATTATTGCCTCTAGGGCATGTTTCCAACATCCAACCAGGTCGGGTACCCTTACGAGGTACTGACGTAATTATGCACCGTTAGTTGGCGCACCAAGCACGGGCTACATCTGCTGGGGACCGATCTCAGATCGTATATTCTCTTGCCTCAGAAGGTCTCCAACCAGGGGAAAGCCTGACATTTGGCTCCCACACCCTCACTGCACATGAGACGGGTTGGGTCGACATCAGCCACGGGCCCGTCTTGTCCGCACGATCTACATCAATGTTGTTGCCTTCTTCATCAACAACCACAATGACCTTTGTATGTACGTCCCGCCGATCCAGCAGATCACATCAACAGCTTCATCAACCTTGTGGCATCCTTGCCACCAACCTCTGGCCTAAGAGGCATGTTCTGACTCCGAAACTCCGGAGCCACGTACCAGCAGGCGATCTGCGAACACCTGCAGCATCAGGTTGGCCAAGAGACTAAAAATTGATCATAAGCGTCGAGCTACACTAGACCCACACCCCTGAGCTCCGACTCGGAGGACGAAGACAACACATAAAAATCCCTGGTGCTCATGGCTAGGGCCTTGGCATCACGGGTTGGACAATGCCGCAACCTAGCAAAATTCCACCAGCCAGCCCCAACCTCACACCTCGTTGCAATGGTCTGCGATAACGATTTCACCAACCATGTACAGAAGATTGCAACGTAAATGTTTCCATCTCTGATTGCAACATCAGCTCCGCTGACCTCCTCTCACCCTCACATGCTCAAAAAACAAAGTTGTGTTTGCTCCTTCGGTCGTCGTAGGTGGATTTTTCTCTTTTATGCAATACATCGGCTGGATAGGTCCGGTTTTATTGTTTTTCTTCTTTCTTTTTCCTGTGTTTTCCTTTACGGTTTTTATATCTTTCTCTGTTTCTTCTTTTCTCTGTGTTTCTTTATGTTTGTCCTTGGTTTTGACCAATTTTCTCTGTTTCTTCACCGGGTTTCTTTGTTTCTCTTTGCTTATCTTTTTTTGCGTTACATTACCGTTTTCTTCGTTTACCTTCGGTTTTCTTATTTTTGGCCTTTCTTCATTGGTTATCTTTGGATTTTTTTTCCTTCTCCTTTACTTTTTATTTTCCTATTTTTTTCATATACAAGTGGACACATTTATTTATACACGTTGAACAATTTTCAAGTATATGTTTCCAACTTTTTTATACATGCAGTACATTTTTCAAATAAATGTTAAAAATTACTTTAGTTGTTACAAAACATTTCAGTTAAACCACTAAAACAGTTTTTACATTGTATACATTTTTACAAAATGGCACTACAATTTTTTTTTCAAACGTGAGAATGGTCTATTAAAATGTCACGTGTATTTTTTTGAATGTCAGAAAACATTTTTTTCATGCTATACAATTTTTTTACATTGTATAAACATATTCTAAAAATTTCACGTACATATTTTTTAAATACATGGTTCTTTTTAAAAAAATTACGTGCATTTTTAGAATGGTAGTTTGGTACTAAAGATATTATTTTCCATTACGTGAACATGTTTTATACATTGTATACACATTTTTCGAAAAAAAGCACGTTCATTTTTTTTTGAAAGGAAGAACATTTTTTATTTTTAAAAAACATTTTATAATGGTTTCAACAGATATAAAATTTAGAAAATATTATTTCTAACATTGCATTATCATTTTTAAAATATGTGAACATTTGTAAAATTTAAACAAAGTTTTTTTGCATTTTAGAAATATAAATAAAAGGAAGAAAAACGAAAAAAAACTGTGTGCATTGTAGGCAGGCCCATTGACAGCGTACAGCAGGTGAACTTGTTGGGCATTGTATCGCGGATTCCCTATATGACACACGCTGCCTCAAATTGCTGGCAAATCGCGCAGGTGCGAGCAGAGTGAGCCGGCCCACTGAACGCTAGAAATCATTAGTTGAGAAGTACTCATTGCAAAGATCACTTTAGCTTTCCAAGTTGTGACAAGTGGCGCACAGTGTGCCACTTGTTATAACCTGAGATTTTTTTTTTACAAATTCGTTTATTTAAAACATTTTATCTCTCAAACCGTGTGCCTAAATCTCAAACCGCTTTCATTATTGAATTCCTCGTGTCGAGATCTTTAAAACTAGATTTCATGTTCATAGGTTTTGACGAACTTTTTTCACGAAAAAACCGGCCCAAAATACCGGACAAAAAAACTGAACCGGTAGCACAGGTTTTTTCGCTTTCAAAAGAGGCATGCTCGTGCCTCGCATGAAATCACAACTGTGCCTCTCGCGGAAGCAAAACAGTGAATCTCGCGGAAGGAAAAAAAAGAGAAAACACAGTTTTTTTTGTTATCAAGGAGGCACGGCCGTGACCCTCGCGAAAGCACACCCGTACCTTTCCCGAAAGCAATACGATAACTCTCGTGAAAATAAAAACAGAAAACGTGTTTTTTTCCTTTCCGAGAGGCACGGCCGTGACTCTCGCGAAATCACACCCGTGCCTCTCGTGGAAACAAAACCGTGTCTTTTGCGAAAGGAAAAAAAAAGCAGAAAACACATTTTTTTTTCCGTTTCCGAGAGACACAACCGTGACTCTCGCGAACGCACAACCGTACCACTCGCGGAAGCAAAACCGTGACTCCCGCGAAAGGAAAAAAAACAGAAAACGCATTTTTTTCCTTTCCGAGAGGCACGGCCATGACTCTCGTGAAAGCACACCCATGTCTCTCGCGGAAGCAAAACCGTGACTCTCGCGAAAGGAAAAAAAACACATTTTTTGGCGCAAAAATTCGTTTTTTTTTGTCGAAAAGCTAAGGAAGACCGGTGGAAAACTAAAATGTTGAAAAAACCTGGAAAAAACCGTTTAAATAGCTGAAAACGCATGCAGAAAAAAATCCGGAGGGAGCATCCAGAGCGCGACACGTGACGAATGACTGAGAGCGCTCGTTTTGTTTAGAACCGTTCTGCAAGATTTTCTCGGTTTTACCGAGTTTTTCATGTTCTGTTTCTTTACTACTTGTTTTGGTTTTCTTACTGGTTTTGTTTTCAACTTCTATTTTCATCTTTCCTGCTTATTTTCTCATGTTATTCTTCGTTTTTAAGAACAATTCACAGTTTTAAATAATGTTTGTGATTTCACCAAAATGATCATGTTTTTAAAAAAAATGTTCAAAAAATTTAACAACGTTCACATTTCAAATTTTGTTCCAATTTTTGAAAAAATGTTCTCGTTTCAAAAATGTTCATGGATTCAGAAACTATTCGCGTTTCCAATTTTTGCTCGGAGTTTGAAAATATGTTCCCGCATATTCGAAAAATGTTTTCTTTTATCAAAAAATGTTCATATGTTCAAAAAAAGCTTGAGTTTTTTTTTTACTTTTTGTTCTCAAGTTTGAAAAGTATTCGCTTTTAAATAATCACTTCTTTTGAAATAATGCTCGTGTTTGTAATATGAAGAAACGTTCGGATATGACATTACCTTTGGTTTCACGGGCCATATTGAACCAACAAAGCTCATTTTTCCCGTTGGCTAGCCGCGCTCATAAGCAACTGGAGGTCGCTTGTTCGATCCCTCGAGCACTGATTTTTGGGATATTTCACTGTGATGGCGCTACAGGTCTGCCCAGTTGCTTACGAGCGGCGCATAGGAGTCCCTGTATCGCAGCTAGATATAATCATATAAATAGCCGCTCCCGCGAGACAAAGCGTCCGTCGCCTAAAGCTGTCCGTAAATGGGCTAATTTATAATCACCCACGCACACGTAGGCATGCCAACTAGTTTTCTTCTATTTTTTAAACTTCTTTTCTTCTTTGTTTCCTGGTTTTTCATATATTTAAAAATATTCTAAACACATATACTTCAAATATTAACTTATTTCAAATAATAAAAAGTTCCTCACGTAATTAAAAATGCTAACACTCTGTCAAAATTGTATTCATGCAATTTATCTAAAATATCCATACCATGAAAGTATCTTGATATTTAAAAAATATTCATGTGTGTAATTTTTTTTGAGATGTTGAAAAAAATATTTATGCATTGTAAAACATATGTGTGCATGATTAAAAAAAGTCTCATATCATTCAAAAAGTGTTCTTCACATTTTACATAATTTTTATGCAATGTAAACGCGAAGGTTTAGAAAAGTTTATCCAAAAATTCAAAATAATGTATCTGGCAGTTAAAAAGGTTCACACATTGCAAAAAATATGATTATGACATTTAGAAAAAATGTATTACAATTTATGAGATTGTTTACATAGTATAAAAAATTGCTTGTCATTCAAAAATAATTCAAAGCGGATTTGGAAAAATGTTAAACGTGTATTAAGAATGTTTACGTAGTATAAAAAATTCTTGTCATTCAAAAAAATTCAAAGCGGATTTGAAAAAATGTTAAACGCGTATTAAGAATGTTTAAAACATGTATTTGAAGAAATGTTCATGATGCATTTGAAAATAATTCACCATGTATCAAAAAAATGTTCCATATGTATACGAAAAATGTCGAACGTTTGTTGAATAAGTAGACATGTAATGAAAAAATAACAAAAAAGAAAATCAAAGAAAAACGATAAAGAAACACATAAAACAAAAAACCAAGAAAATATAAAAAAAACAGCGTGTAAACTTCTAAAACTGGTCATAGAAACTTCTAAAACCATGCCAGAATAACCCATATTGGGCTAGTCTATTTGCCGATCACCTACTGTGAGATCAAGTACTATCTCGTAGTAGAGGAGATATAGCTCCCGCGCATCAACTAGGCCTGGCAACTGGATTGAAACGATGAAAACAGATTGTAGTTTGGAATCATGGCTCACAAGTTATTTTGTTTTTTTAAATGGCCTGGGGAAATGCACACAACAACAACAAGCATGTGCAACAAGTATAGAAGAGACAATAATAATATTTAAAGCACATGATTTAAAACGAAATAAGAAATCGTACATAAAGAGGATAGCATGTGCAACAAGCAGCATAGCATCACATTACATAATTTGCAACATGAATATGCTAGAGTTTAAGAGTTGTTGTGGAATTGTCACGGCAGATGTCCTCGTTGAAAGAACTTAGTCGTGAGGCCAACACATCTATGTGGTAGCTTGAGAGGGGTTGAGCGGGACGAGAGACGCGAGCTTTTACCCAGATTCGGCCCCTCACGGTGGAGGTAAAAGCCTACATCCTGCTTCATTGATATTGATGATGATGATCATTACAAGGATGTTCTATCTCAAGAGCTATTGACTTGTCTGTCTAAACCTAACTTGTGAAAACTTGTCCCTCTCGGGGTGCCCTGCCCCTCTTTATATAAATTGAAGGGACGGGTTACATGAGGAGTCCTAGTAGGATTAGGACTAGTCTATCTTCTATTACAAGCCGAATACAAGTCCGGGTCTTGCTTCCTTGTAGGAGAATATGCCTTTCATCTTAAACCAGCCCACCATAACTTGAGCCGGCCTTCTAGGCCTTGGGCCTTGTCGTCCGTCTGACTCGCCCGCCGGGTTACCAGTGAGTCGTCAGGCTCATCCGGGTGATCAGCGGGCGGGTCGCTTAATGAGTCGCCAAGTCAGGGCGGGTCACCAGTGAGTCGCCAAGCCTGGCCGAGTCATACTTTCGGATGGGTCATACCGCGGGGTATATCCCCGACATTAGCCCCCAGTTTAATTTGGATATATCCATGTTAAACCGATCCTGCAAAATAAACACAAGAACAAATTTGACAGGTTGTGCTCCGGGTTAAAAAATTCTTGTAAGCCGGCACCTGATCATCCTTAAGTCCTTGTCATTTCCTTCTTCTGGAAAGTCTGGGTCAATAGACCAGCTTCATAATCAATTTGATTTTCAGTCGGCTTGAAGATGTAGAACTTGCCAATTTATGATTACCAAAATTGCCAGGTTATAAACAAATGATGCCGAGTCATAATTGTTGCCGACGCCGGGTCAAAACTGAGAATTTTGAAGATTTCTCTCCCTCATATCCATATTACCTGTAGCCCCCAAGTCTTGGACAGAGCAAAGTGATGACTTAAGACTTGCTTCAATATAAATATTACCACTTTAAAGAAGTCCATGTTGTTCATCTTAATCACTAGTCAGAACTGAGTATTCCACATATGCCCCCAAGTGCCGGGTTGTCATGCTTGCAGCAACCTGGGACTTAAAATTTTCTTATGCTCATAAAAACTTCAACCAGTGTAGCCCCCAAGGGCGGGGTCATTATGTAGTAATGAGCAGAGACTTTGTAAATATGATCATGTAGACTTGAACAACAACGTGTAGCCCCCAAGGGCCGGCTCAGTAAGATAATATTGAGTTGGGACTTTATATATACTTGAATTTTTGACAGGAGCAATTAGTAGCCCCCAAGGGCCGGCTCATTACGATGTGATGAGTCAGGTCTTCAAGAAGGCAAGAAAAAATGACTTTGCATTAGCCCTCAAGTACCATGGTGCATGCTAGCAGTGACATGGGACTTACATATTTGATGTAATCTCAACTTGAATAATGTAGCCCCCAAGTGCCGGGTCATAAACCTGCAGCGACTCGGGACTATTCCTTGCATTGTAGAATAAATCATATCCATTGATAAATAATAGCCATTGCGCTAAAGAGACTTTGAAAACCTTAATCATAATACTGGTTATGGATAACCATAATAAATCCAGCCATTTGGCTATTAAAGATTTGAATAATATAACCTGATTTGAAAACCGGTTCCTACAACCAGTATATCTATGCATATATGATGCATGCTATGATGATGTAATGATGATGCAATGTATGATGCAATATATGATGATGTATGTGTATGATGACAGAATACCTCAATGAAACTAGCCTGAGCCACTGGAGTATCCTCGCTTTCTGTAGCCGGCTCTCACATGACCCAATCGATGTTTGAACCTGGATAAGTTTAGATATGACTATCGAGAGTACACGATGTCGGAGTAGCATCAAGCAAACAGGCAGGTTTAACCAAGCTTCAATGAAGGCGGCTTTAGCAGCATGGATCCATCCTGACTATCTGTAAGCCGTGCTCTCACATGACAGCCGGCGTTTTAACCTTAACAAGCTCAGGATCTTTGGTGAATACACCGTAAAAGATTGATTGTTAAGAGTTTGGCGGGTCAATCAGGATTACCTGATGAAGAAGTAGCTGGTATACAGGTAGGATGACCCGAAAAGGGCATGTCCTCTTTGGTGAATACACCTATGTTTGAACAAGATAACCTGGAAACTTTGGTGAATACACCTGGTGTACCAAGCCAGTCAAGAGGGTAGTGATGCTATGTTCTCTTTGGTGAATACACCTATGTTTGAACAGGAAGCCCCCAAGTGAGATACTTATGAATTGTGCTCATCGGGGACCTATGTTTGAGCTGTGCTGTGCATCCAACTCTCTTTCGTCCCTACAATTTGTCTAAGAACTCGAACTTGCGAGATATTAATTCTTTTTGAACCGGAACTTTAAACGGATTTGAGAGCTTCAGAGCTTTGTGGGAGATAGATTTTCCTTGAGCCGGATTGTGAACCGGATATTGAGAGCTACAAAGCTTTGTGGTAGATAAGTTTCCCTTGAACCAGATTTTAAACTGGATATTAAGAGCTTCAGTGCTTTGTGGGAGATAGATTTCCCTTGAACCGGAATCCTTCTTCCTTTTCCTTTTTTTCAAGCTGGGAACTTTCCGACGGCTTTTAATTTTTCACCAATATGACGGTAGCCTCCGGGATCGGGTTATCTTCCCTCCAATGATCCGGGGTCTTGAATCTCACAATGTTTGCTATGTCATGTCATCGTAGCCCCCGAGTCTAAAGACTACTTGAGGAGTTTGGCTTGAGACTCTCCATGCTTGATCATGATATGACTAGTGGATTGCTGGAATATGTTGAATCTAAGTGGGTCATAATTGACCCTGTCCATTGATCCGTCCGGTGTAGGCAAGAGCCATAGCTTTGATGGCCTCTTTCGTAATGATGAATTTTTCTGCATAAGAAATTGCACAAACGAGAGTAATTGTTCTCGAAGGAAATAAAAATGTATCAATAAAAATTGATTGGACGGCTTTCACCTGATTTGTCTGGACGAAAAATCAGTCGTATATAGCATCCATAGATCACCTCCGGTAACTTCAACTGTGATTTAGCCACTCTCTCATGGTTGCGGTGGAAGTGGGCGGCTTAAAGAGAGGAAGGTGATCGGCATTTACAACCTTCCGTTTCTAATTTATCAGATTCCATTGGGCAAAAAATATCCTTTGGCCCTTCAGTGTTGTAGCTGTTCATCTTCAGTTTCCTGTTGTTTCTCAAGCAACTGCACTAACCGGTGGGTCAGTGGAGCAAGTTAAAGCGCTTGGTGGGTCAGTGCAGCAGCGGTGGCACCTGCAGGTCGATGATAGTGGCAAAGGTGACCCCGCACAGCGGCAGCTCAAAGTACCACGAGGGCGATAGAAGGGCCCAGGCCGGCTCATGGCGAAGGCGAGACCGCCCACAACGAGAGCGACTTGACGGTGAAGTGGAAGTAGCTTGACGAGACCGGCGGCTTACGGCGCAAAAAAGGAGGATCAGTAGGCCGGCTCAGGAGTGGTGACTCGGTAGGGCCGCGGTTTGAAATGGAGTCCAACGTCGTCCCAAGGCAACGCAGAGGTGCGCTGGCGAAGCACGTCAACAGCTGAAGCGCTTGTGGAAGAAATAGTTGGTAACTCATCGGCGGCGGTGCAGCGATTTAACCCGGAGAGGCTCCAAGGCAAGAGATCGACCCGGCGGCAGCTCAGCGACAGGTGGCTTGAAGGTAGTGGCGTCTGTTGAAGGCGAGTGGGCGGCAGAGGCCGGCGACT
The DNA here is from genome assembly GCF_002162155.2 of Triticum dicoccoides. NCBI lineage: Eukaryota > Viridiplantae > Streptophyta > Magnoliopsida > Poales > Poaceae > Triticum > Triticum dicoccoides. The sequence continues at coordinate 395,042,689 of NC_041388.1, read as the reverse complement.
CAATGCGAGGGCCGCGTGAGGGCGACTCGAAAACGAGGCCACAACGGCTGTTCGGTGACTCGGACAGTAGTCGGCTCAAGGCTGAAGCAGCAGCTGGTGGGTGGCAGCCGCGACAAACGGCGACCAAAAGCAACGGTGGCTCAAGGCCAGCGGCGATTTGAACGGGTCAACTCAGAGATGGAAGTGAGTCCGCAGCTGAGTAGGCGATTCGAATGGCTGTGTGGGAGGCTCTCAATGAACATGATTTGGAGTGGCGGCTCAAGGCCGTGCAATAGCATCGCAGCTTCCCTGAAGGGTGAGACAGCGCCGGAGACGCGAGGCGCCGGGCGGCCCAACGAGGCGGCTTAGGCAGGAGGTGGCACGGCTCCGTTGCAGCACGGTTGGAGAGGCGCGGCCATGGCCGGTTTCAGCACGGGAACGCGGAGCAGGAGGAGTTGACAGCTATTTAAGGCGGAGGCGGCTCAAAGCGGTCTGAAGTAAAGCATGGCGAGAGGCGGCCGCGGCGACTCGCAGCACAGGCAAGGAAACCCGGCGGCTGTCTAGGATTGATTCGGCCCCGATGGCGGGAGCAGCGACTCGTAGGTGAGGCCGAGCCCTTGGCGATTCACGACAGTAGTCGGGCTTATAATCCGACCGTGACGGTAAAGGTGACCGTGGCAGGCTCGTGCGCGGCAGAAGTGAGACAGTGGCTCAGCAGCTCGAGGTGAATCCGGGGCCACAGCGGCAGAGTTGGAGGCGGGCAGCTTAACACAAGGCCGCGGGCGTGGCCATTGCTGCAACGGAGCTACACCGGCCATGCGAGCGGAGGCGAGCAACCGGTTTGCAGAAGAAAGTGAACCGCCGCGGCAACTTGAGGCGGCGTAGGGCCGCAGCGGGTCTGACGAAGCGGAGGCGCGGCCCGGTTGGAGACAGAGGTGGTGAGGCCGGTTCGACGCAGCGCGGGGTAAGGTGGGCCACGGCAGGGTCGCGGGGCGACTCCAGGTACGGTAGTAGTGGCGACGGTGGAGACGAGTCCAAACGGAGTGGCGGCTCAAGGCGGAAGCATCTTGGCGACTCACAACGAGCCCATGGCGGCGACTTGACGGGGCTGCAACCACGCGGCAGAGGTGGTAGTGGAGTGGAGGAATCCGGCCCGCAACATCGGGCGGCTCGACCAGGCTCGGTCAGGTAGCGGTGACCACGTCAACTGCAGCTGCTCATAGCATGGGCAAGACAGCGGCGACTTGAAGTGGAAAAAAGGCCGCGGGTGGCGGCTCGGAGGTGTGGCCAACTCAGTGGCACACTAGCAGAGGCAATTGGGCCAGCTCAACCTGCAGCTTGGAAGCAGCAGAACGGCAGCGGGACACCTTTGCTATTTTTCTCTGGCACAAGAAGGTTGTAGTTGGAAGCCGAGCGAAGCTAGGGCCATGCCCAAATCTCTGGGTCGTTGACTCCTGAGTCAAACCTGTTTCCAATTCCAGGTCGTGTACATCCTCGACAGTGGCTATAAATAAAGTGGGTGGTGGGTGGGAAGTAAAATTCCCTATTTCCAGCCCCTAGTCCGGGCTGGGGCATGATTCAGAAGCAGTTCCTCTGTGATGACGAGGGATCGCATTAGGTCCAAAGCCTCATTTAAGAGCGGGGTTTAGACAGGGTCGGAAGTTTCTAGGCTGAGCTCGCATGACGCGGGCCTCCAGGGTTCGGAAGTAGTATCCGGAGAAGAGTCCGGACTTGCAATGATTACCGGAGATGCTATTCTCTCAGTGTTGAGCCCTAAGGCCGCAGAGAGTCCGGCAGGCTCTAGACTTGTAATTCCCCGGACACACAGGCCGGTGGTCGTTACTCCTGGGGGATCTAGACTGGCCTCACAGATCAATACTAGTCTTTTCTGCGCACTTTGTCCTCACTCATGCGCACTCGGGAGCAACTTCCCGATCGGTCACCCATCCTGAAACTACTCCAAGCTAAGCACACTTAACTTGGGAGTTTTGTCCGAATGGGATCCCGGAAAAGAAGGAATTCCTTATTGATATGAGTAGTCTATCATCCCTAATATGCCAGGCTATCACAAGACTCCCGTCTTCGGACCTGATGCCGCGCTCCGGATCTAAGGCCGGAGCGGTGGTTGAGGCCGCAGACCCTTGGAAGGTCAAGTCTCCTCGGATATCAGCGACATAGTTCAGATTTCCAAAACTGATCTGATGACCAGGGGCGTAGCTGTCGATCTGCTCTAGATGGCCGACCGAGTTAGCCCGTGGTGCGAAGCCATCGAATACAAAGATCTGGCCAGGGAGGAAAATATCCTCCGCGGCAGCATTGTTGTAGATGTTTGATGGAGCCATCGAGCCTTTCGATGACGGCACAGTGGAACTCTCAATGAAAGCACCAATGTCGGTGTCAAAACCGGCAGATCTCGGGTAGGGGGTCCCAAACTATGCGTCTAAGGATCGATGGTAACAAGAGATAAAGGGACACGATGTTTACCTAGGTTCGAGCCCTATTGATGGAGGTAATACCCTACGTCCTGCTTGATTGACTTTGATGAGTATAGGGGTTACAAGAGTTGATCTACCACGAGATCGTAATGGCTAAACCCTAATTGTCTAGCATGTATGATTATGATTGCCTCTATGGACTAAACCCTCCGGTTTATATAGATACGGGAGGGGGCTAGGGTTGTATAGAGTCGGTTTACAGATAAAGTAATATTCATATCTGCATGCCAAGCTTGCCTTCCACACAAAGGAGAGTCCCATCCGGACACGGGGGAAAGTCTTCTATCTTGTATCTTCATGACATATTAGTCCGGCCCATGTTGCATAGCCCGGACGCCCGAGGACCCCGTAATCTAGGACTCCCTCAATGACACAAAAGTATAGGGGATCAGTTGTAGCTCTTTTCGATAAGTAATAGTGTTGAACCCAACGAGGAGCAGAAGGAAATGGCAAGTGGTTTTTAGTAAGGTAATGTATGCAAGTGCTGAAATTTTATGTAACAGAGTAGTTTGATAGCAAGACAATTTGTAACGAGAAAGTAATGATAGTGATAGTAAAAGTGCAGCAAGGTAGCCCAATCCTTTTGAGGCAAAGGACATGCCAAAACGGTCTCCTATAATAAGCAAAGCGTTCTTGAGGGTACACGGAATTTCATCTAGTCACTTTCATCATGTTGGTTCGATTTGTGTTCGCTACTTTGATAATTTGATACGTGGGTGGACCGGTGCTTAGGTGTTGTTCTTACTTGAACAAACCTACTACTTATGATTAACCCTCCCGCAAGCATCTGCAACTACGAGAAAATAATTAAGAATAACTTCTAACCATAGCATTAAACTTTTGGATCCAATCGGTCCCTTACAGAATAGCGCATAAACTGGGGTTTACCTTCTGTCACTCTCGCAACCCATCATCTAATTGCTACTCCACAATGCATTCCCTTAGGCCCAAATATGCTGAAGTGTCATGTAGTCGACGTTCACATGACACCACTAAGGGAATCACAACATACATACTATCAAAATATTGAACACATATCATGATTACTTGCAACATGATTTCTCCCGTGACCTCAAGAACAAAAGTAACTACTCACAAGTGATAAACATGCTCAAGATCAAAGGGGTATTAAATAGCATAATGGATCTGAACATATAATCTTCCACCAAATAAACCATTTAGTAATCAACTACAAGATGTAATCGACACTACTAGTCACCCACAAGCACCAATCTATAGTTCCGGTAACAAGATTGAACACAAGAGATGAACTAGGGTTTGAGATGAGATGGTGATGTTGAAGATGTTGATGGAGATAGCCCTCCACAAGATGGGAGAGTTGTTGGTGATGATGATGATGACGATGATTTCCCCCTTCGGGAGGGAAGTTCCCCCGACGGAATCGCTTCGCCGGAGGGCAAAAGTGCTCCTGCCCAAGTTCCGCCTCGAGACGACGGCACTCCGTCCCGAAAGTCATCCCCTTATTTTTTTTCTAGGTCAAAATGACTTATATACCATAAGATGGGCACCAGAGGTGGTCCTGGGTGAGCACAACCCACCAGGGCGCACTTGGGCTCCCTCGCGCGCCCAGGTGGGTTGTGCCCACCTGGTGGGCCTCCTCTGGTACTTATTTGCTCCAATATTCATCATATATTCCATAAAAATTCTCCATGAAGTTTCAGCTTGTTTCGAGTTGTGCAGAATAGGTAGCCTGACGTAGCTTTTCCAGGTCCAGATTTCCAGCTGCCGAAATTCTCCCTCTTTGTGTGTACCTTACAAATTATGAGAGAAAAGGCATTAGAATTACCCCAACAGCATTATTATGCATAAAAACATCATAAATAACAGCAGGAAAACATGATTCAAAATGGAAGTATCAACTCCCCCAAGCTTAGACCTCGCTTATCCTCAAGCGAAAACCGAAATCGAAAAACATGTCCACATGCTAAGAGAGAGAGGTGTCGATAAAAACAAAATACGGACATAGAAGTATCATGTTGAATATTATAACAGTAACAAACTTAAACATAAGACTCTTATCATAGAACTTTTATCATAGACTTCTCATGAATAAGTGACAATTCATCACACAATCGAAGTAAAAAGCAAAAACTCTATTAGAAACCAACAAACTATGTTCTCAGTTGCAACTACAATTCATCATCTTTTCAGGAAGGGTCACGTGTCGGAGCCTTTAGGCAAGTCCAGATACTCAACCATCATATAGTCTTTTATGATTGCTAACACTCACCACATACACATGAGCAAAACGTTTCAACCGGACACATAGAAAGATAGGGGCTTATAGTTTTGCCTCCCAACTTATTCACCTCAAGGGTGATGTCAACAATAATAAGTCATGCTACCCATATTCAACTGGACATATGTGCCTAGTTCTTTCCTCACCGCATGATGCTTTACAAAGGAGAAAAATAAAAAGGAATAGAGAGAAAAACTTTGACTCTTTGCATAAAAGTAAATACATAAAAGTAAGAGATAGGCCCTTCGCAGAGGGAAGCAGAGGTTGCCATGCACTTATTTGTTTGTATGCTCAACCCCTTAGTTCAAAAGAATGTCACGTTGTATTGCCCCTTGTGATGGCAACCTTTATTATGCACTATGTCGCTTTTATTCTTCACCGTCACAAGTTCGTGCAATGCTCAATTTTCTCTTCCACTAAATGATCTCACATTTTTAGAAGCAATTTTTATTGCCTTTTTGCAGCGATGACAACTTACTTGAGGGATCTTGCTCAATACCTAGGTAGGTATGGCAGACTCTTGAAAATAAGATTTGGTTTTAAGGGTTTTTGGATGCACAAGTAGTATCTCTACTTAGTGCGGAGTTTTTGGCTAGCAAAGATAGGGGCAACCACCACATGTTGAAGGATCTATGACAATATAACTTCTATGTGAATATGAACAAACATAAATCATTAAGTAGTCTTCCTTGTCCAGCGTCAACAATTTTGGCATATAATATTTTGATGGGGGCTCATAATCACAAAAGATTTCTAGGATATTATATTTATATGTGAATCTTCTCTTCCCTTATTAATTCTTTCATGAGTTGCATCATTGACTAATGTTATGTTTGTCAATCTCTAATAAAATTTTCAACTTATACTTTTCCTTATGTGGTGTCATCACCTACATAAGATTAGTATATGATCTTCGTCATTTATTTCCTTTACTTTTATTTATTTCCTTTCTTTTTATTTCAACATGAAAGTAAAGAAAGCAAAAACTCAAACTAAACTTTATCATATATCTCGCACACTATTACAAGGATAGATCACTAAGGAAACTCTTGAAAAGAAAGGATCGAACTAAACTTTTATTCATCTAAAGCAAACGATTGAACTAAATAAGTAAAGGCAAAAGATAGTGGGGATGATACGATACCGGGGCACCTCCCCCAAGCTTGGCGGAAGCCAAGGGGAGTGCCCATACCCGATACTTTCTTTTGGTGATGAATAAGAAGGTGGTGTAGTAGAGTGTTTGTCCTTCTTCCTCAGCTTATGCTTGAGGAGAGAATTTTGCTCCTTCAATTCACCGATCTCATGTTCAAGCTCCAGTACCTTCTTGCATAAATCTTGCTTACTATCCTGCAAAAGGCTGAAGGGTATAAACTGAACCTTAGGCCTCTTTGGTTTGTTCAGGAGGCTTGACTTCTTGAATTCCACATGCATGTCCCCAGGTCGAGGCAGCGGGGTTTCGTCCTCATCTGAGCTCGTCTCCTCCTTATCCCTAGGATAATAGTCTTCATCTTCCTCCAAGGTCCAGCCATAGTGCTCCACATCCCCATAAGACTTGGGGTTTGTGATGAAATCAACAGCATAGCTCTCACCCTTGGAGTCTTGGGATGACATATTTTCAGATCTGACAGGAAAATAGCAAGAAAAGAAAACAGAATATTTCTCCATGATACGATGGTCAATAGGTTCAGGGGTATATAAAGATTTTTTTATCTTGGTAAACAAGCAAACGGAAGAAAAAACGGAGTCTGCAAGGTACCCGAGGTGGGCACAACCCACCTGGGCGCGCGCCCTGGTGTCTTGTGCCTACCAGGGTACGCTTCCTAGAAGTTTCTTATTTTCCTAATTTTCTAAATATTCCAAAACTAACAAAAAATATTTTTGTGGATTTTTCGAAGTCCGTTTACTTACCATATCACGTACCTCCTTATTTTCATGATTAGGGAGTGTTCCGAAAGGACTCTTTTATGTGTTCTTCCGGTGTCAAAGTTTGGATAATATTACTTTTAACATTAATGGGTGTACTTGAGATATAATGTTTTATTCGTTGCCCATTACAACCTTCGGGTTAGTACCTTCAGCATTATTTATTTTGATAACTCCAGAACGATAAACCGCCTCGATAACATAGGGTCCTCCACATTTTGAGAGGAGTTTTCCTGCAAAGAATCTGAAACGAGAGTTGTACAAAAGAACATATTCTCCAACTTTAAGCTCACGCTTTTGGATTCTTTTATTATGCCATCTTTTAAATTTTTCTTTAAACAACTTGGCATTTCCATAAGCTTGGGTTCTCCATTCATCTAAAGAGCTAATATCAAATAGCCTCTTTTCACCGGTGATGTCTACTACACAACCTTCTTCTTGTAGACTCGTGTTGGGCCTCCAAGCGCAGAGTTTTGTAGGACGGTAGCAAAGTTCCCTCAAGTGGATGACCTAAGGTTTATCAATCCCTGGGAGGCGTAGGATGAAGATGGTCTCTCTAAAAAAACATGCAACCAAATAACAAAAAGTCTCTTGTGTCCCCACCACAACCAATACAATGGTAAATTGTATAGGTGCACTAGTTCGGCGAAGGGATGGTGATACAAGTGCAATATGTATGGTAGATATAGTTTTTTGTAATCTGAAAATATAAAAACAGCAAGGTAACAAGTGGTAGAAGTGAGCGAAAATGGTATTGCAATGCTTTGAAACAAGGCCTAGGGTTCATACTTTCACTAGTGCAAGTTCTCTCAACAATGATTACATAATTAGATCATACAACAATCCCTCAACGTGCAACAAAGAGTCACTCCAAAGTCACTAATAGCGGAGAACAAATGAAGAGATTATTGTAGGGTACGAAACCACCTCAAAGTTATTCTTTCTGATCGATCTATTGGGCTATTCCTATAAGTGTCACAAACAGCCCTAGAGTTCGTACTAAAATAATACCTTAAGACACACATCAACCAAAACCCTAATGTCACCTAGATACTCCAATGTGACCACAAGTATCCGCGGGTTTGATTATACGATATGCATCACACAATCTCAGATTCATCTATTCAAACCAACACAAAGAACTCCGAAGAGTGCCCCAAAGTTTCTACCGGAGAGTCAAGACGAAAACGTGTGCCAACCCCTATGCATAATTTCACAAGGTCACAGAACTCGCAAGTTGATCACCAAAACATACAACAAGTAGATCACGTGAATATCCCATTGTCACCACAGATAAGCACATGCAAGACATACATCAAGTGTTCTCAAATCCTTAAAGACTCAATCCAATAAGATAACTTCAAAGGGAAAACTCAATCCATTACAACAGAGTAGAGGGAGAGAAACATCATAAGATCCAACTATAATAGCAAAGCTCGCGGTACATCAAGATCGTGCCAACTCAAGAACACGAGAGAGAGAGAGAGAGAGAGAGAGAGAGATCAAACACATAGCTAGTGGTACATACCCTCAGCCCCTAGGTTGAACTACTCCATCCTCATCATGGAGAGCGCCGGGATGATGAATATGACCATCGGTGATGATTTCCCCCTCCAGTAGGGTGCCGGAACAGGGTCCCGTTTGGTTTTTGGTGGCTACAGAGGCTTGTGGCGGCGTAACTCCCGATCTAGGTTCTGTTCTGGAGGTTTCTATATTTATACGATTTTTTCGCGTCGAGAAGAAGTCAGGGGTCCATGAGTCAACCACAAAGACGGAGGGCGCGTCTGGGGGGGGTAGGGCGCGCCCTCCACCCTTGTGGAGGCCTCGTGGCTCTTTTGGCCCAATTCTTTTGCTTCGAGGCTTCTTCCGGTCCATAAAAAATCACCGTAAGTTTTCAACTCAATTGGACTCCGTTTGATATTCCTTTTCTGCCAAACTCAAAAACAAGGAAAAAAAACAGAAACTGGCACTGGGCTCTAGGTTAATAGGCTAGTCCCAAAAATCATATAAAATAGCATATAAATGCATATAAAACATCCAAGATTGATAATATAATAGCATGGAACAATAAAAATTATAGATATGTTGGAGACGTATCAAGCATCCCCAAGCTTAATTCCTGCTCGTCCTCGAGTAGGTAAATGACAAAAATAGAATTTTTGATGTGGAATGCTACCTAACATATTTATCCATGTACTACTTTATTGTGGCAAGAATATTCAGATCCATAAGATTCAAAACAAAATTTTAATATTGACATAAAAACAATAATAATTCAAGCATAATAACAAGGCAATTATGTCTTCTCAAAATAACATGGCCAAATAAAGCTTATTCCTACAAAATCATATAGTTTAGCTATGCTCCATCTTCATCACACAAAATACTCAAATCATGCAAAACCCCGATGACAAGCCAAGAAATTGTTTCATACTTTTGATGTTCTCAAACTTTTTCAACTTTCACGCAATACATGAGCATGAGCCATGGACATAGCACTATAGGTGGAATAGAAGGTGGTTGTGGAGAAGACAAAACGAGGGAGATAGTCTCACATCAACTAGGCGTATCAACGGGCTATGGAGATGCCCATAAATAGATATTAATGTGAGTGATTAGGGATTGCCATGCAACGGATGCACTAGAGCTATAAATATATGAAAGCTCATCAAAGAAACAAAGTGGGTGTGCATCCAACTTGCTTGCTCACGAAGACCTAGGGCATTTGAGGAAGCCCATCATTGGAATATACAAGCCAAGTTCTATAATGAAAAATTCCCACTAGTATATGAAAGTGACAAAATAAGAGACTCTCTGTCATGAAGATCATGGTGCTACTTTGAAGCACAAGTGTGGAAAAAGGATAGTAATATTGCCCCTACTCTCTTTCTCTCTCATTTTTTTGTTTTTTTTTGCCTTTTTTTTATTTGGCCTTTCTCTCTTTTTGTGGGCCTTCTCTTTTTTATATGTCCTTTTTTTACTCAAATGGGACAATGCTCTAATAATGAAGATCATCACACTTTTATTTACTTACAACTCAAGAATTACAACTCGATACTAGAACAAAATTTGACTCTATATGAATATCTCCGGCGGTGTACCAGGATGTGCAATGAATCAAGAGTGACATGTATGAAAGAATTATGAAAGGTGGCTTTGCCACGAATACGATGTCAACTACATGATCATGCAAAGCAATATGACAATGATGAAGCGTGTCATAATAAACGGAATAGTGGAAAGTTGCATGGCAACATATCTAGGAATGGCTATGGAAATGCCATAATAGGTAGGTATGGTGGCTGCTTTGAAGAAGGTATATGGTGGGTGTATGGTACCAGCGAAAGTTGCGCGGTACTAGAGAGGCTAGCAATGGTGGAAGGGTGAGAGCGCGTATAATCCATGGACTCAACATTAGTTATAAAGAACTCACATACTTATTGCAAAAATCTATTAGCCATTGAAACAAAGTACTATGCACATGCTCCTAGGGGGATATATTGGTAGGAAAAGACCATCGCTCGTCCCCGACCGCCACTCATAAGGAAGACAATCAAAAAATATCTCATGCTCCAACTTCGTTACATAACGGTTCACCATACGTGCATGCTATGGGACTCACAAACCTTAACACAAGTATTTCTCAAATTCACAGCTACTCACTAGCATGACTCTAATATCACCGTCTTAATATCTCAAAACAATCATAAGGAATCAAACTTCTCATAGTATTCAATGCACTTTATATGAAAGTTTTTATTATATCCCTCTTGGATGCCTATCATATTAGAACTACATTCATAACCTAAGAAAATTACCATGCTGTTTAGAGACTCTCAAAATAATATAAGTGAAGCATGAGAGTTCATTAATTTCTTCAAAGTAAAACTACCGCCGTGCTCTAAAAAGATATAAGTGAAGCACTAGAGTAAATGACAAACTACTCCAAAAGATATAAGTGAAGATCCATGAGTAGTCAAATAATTACGTAACTATGTGAAGACTCTCAAACATTTAAGAATTTCAGATCTTGGGATATTATTCAAACATCAATAAAATCCTAATTAAATAAAATGAAACTCTAAGCAAAACACATACCATGTGGTGAATAAAAATATAGCTCCAAGTAAGGTTACCGATGAACGAAGACGAAAGAGGGGATGCCATCCGGGGCATCCCCAAGCTTAGGATCTTGGTTGTCCTTTAATATTACCTTGGGGTGCCTTGGGCATCCCAAGCTTAGGCTCTTGCCACTCCTTATTCCGTAGTCCATCGAAACTTCACCCAAAACTTGAGAACTTCACAACACAAAACTCAACAGAAAATCTCATAAGCTCCGTTAGTATAAGAAAATAAATCACCACTTTTGGTACTGTCAAGACAAGAATCATAATTTTTATCACATGATGCCTACTTTACCCTATCATTTCTACAATTTATATTAAGCAATATAAGCCATAGAAACTAGAAAACAAACAAACTATGCATTGAAAACAGAATCTGTCAAAAACAGGACAGTCTGTAGTAATCCATAACTCTCAAATACTTCTTTAAATCCAAAAATTATGATAAATTAGGAAAACCTGAAAATTTTGTTTATTAATCTTCTGCAAAAAGAATTCGTATTTTATCACACTTCTGTTAAGAATGATAATTGTTTTCCTAAGCGCAAAAGTTTCTGTTTTTCAGCAAGATCGAATCAACTATCACCATAGATCATCCCAAAGGTCTTACTTGGCACTTTATTGAAACAAAAGCTATAAAACATGATTAATACAGTAGCATAATCATGTGAACACACCAAAACAGTAGGTAAAGGTGTTGGGTTGTCTCCCAACAAGCGCTTTTCTTTAATGCCTTTCTAGCTAGGCATGATGATTTCAATGATGCTCAAATAAGAGATAAGATCTGAAACATAATGGGAGCATCACGAAGCATATGACAAGCACATTTAAGCCTAAACCACTTCCTATGCATAGGTATTTTGTGAGCAAACAACTTATGGGAACAAGAATCAACTTGCATAGGAAGGTAAAGCAAGCAAAACCTCAAGATTTTCAACATGTAGAGAGGAAACTTGATATTATTGCAATATGTAGAAGCATATGTTCCTTTATCACAATAATTTTCAGTAGCATCATGAATGAATTCAACAATATAAACATCACATAAAGCATTATTTTCATGATTCGTAAGCATAGAAATTTTAGTACTCTTCACATAAGCAAAACTATTCTCATCCATAGTAGTGGGAGCAAACTCAATAAAATAACTATTATGTGAGGCATAATCCAATTGAAAATTAAAATTATGATGACAAGCTTCATGGTTATCATTATTCTTTATATCATACATGCCATCACAATAATCATCATAAATAGGAGGCATGCTTTCATCATAATAAATTTGCTCATCAAAACTTGGGGGAGAAAAAATATCACCTTCATCAAACATAACATCCCCAAGCTTGTGGCTTTGCATATCATTTTCATCACGGATATTCAAGGAATTCGTACTAACAACATTGCAATCATGCTCATCATACAAAGATTTAGTGACAAACATTTTAATGCATTCTTCTTCTAACACTTTGGCACAATTATCGGAATCCTTATTCTCACGAAAGACATTAAAAAGACGAAGCATATGAGGCAACCTCAATTCCATTTTTTTGTAGTGTTCTTTTATAGACTAAACTAGTGATAAAACAAGAAACTAAAAGATTCGCTTGCAAGATCTAAAGATATACCTTCAAGCACTAACCTCCCCGGCAACGGCGCAAGAAAAGAGCTTGATGTCTACTACACAACCTTCTTCTTGTAGACTCGTGCTGGGCCTCCAAGCACAGAGTTTTGTAGGACAGTAGCAAATTTCCCTCAAGTGGATTACCTAAGGTTTATCAATCCGTGGGAGGCGTAGGATGAAGATGGTCTCTCTCAAACAACCCTGCAACCAAATAAGAAAGAGTCTCTTGTGTCCCCAACACACCCAATACAATGGTAAATTGTATAGGTGCACTAGTTCGGTGAAGAGATGGTGATACAAGTGCCATACGGATGGTAGATATAGGTTTTTGTATAATGAAAAATATAAAAACAGCAAGGTAACAAGTGGTAGAAGTGAGCAAAAACGGTATTGCAATGCTTCGAAACAAGGCCTAGGGTTCATACTTTCACTAGTGCAAGTTCTCTCAACAATGATAACATAATTAGATCATATAACAATCCCTCAACGTGCAACAAAGAGTCACTGCAAAGTCAGTAATTGAGGAGGACAAACAAAGATATTATTGTAGGGTACGAAACCACCTCAGAGTTATTCTTTCTAATCGATCTATGGGCTATTCCTATAAGTGTCACAAACAGCCCTAGAGTTCATACTAAAATAACACCTTAAGACACACATCAACCAAAACACTAATGTCACCTAGATACTCCAACGTCACCATAAGTATCCGCGGGTTTGATTATACGATATGCATCACACAATCTCAGATTCATCTATTCAAACCAACACAAAGAACTTCAAAGAGTGCCCCAAAGTTTCTACCGGAGAGTCAAGACGAAAACGTGTGCGAAACACTATGCATAAGTTCACAAGGTCACATAACCCGCAAGTTGATCACCAAAACATACATCAAGTAGATCACGTGAATATCCCATTGTCACCATAGGTAAGCACATGCAAGACATACGTCAAGTGTTCTCAAATCCTTAAAGACTCAATCCAATAAGATAACTTCAAAGAGAAAACTCAATCCATTATAAGAGAGTAGAGGGGGAGAAACATCATAAGATCCAACTATAATAGCAAAGCTCGCGGTACATCAAGATCGTGCCAAATCAAGAACACGAGAGAGAGAGAGATATCAAACACATAGCTACTGGAACATACCCTCAGCCCCGAGGGTGAACTACTCCCTCCTTGTCATGGAGAGCGCCGGGATGATGAAGATGGCCACCGGTGATGAATTCGCCCTCCAGCAGGGTGCCGGAACAGGGTCCCGATTGGTTTTTGGTGGCTACAAAGGCTTGCACCGGCGGAACTCCCGATCTAGGTTCCGTTCTGGAGGTTTCTATATTTATAGGAGTTTTTGGCGTCGAGAACAAGTCAGGGGGGGGGTCCACGAGTCAACCACAAGGACGGAGGGCGCGCCCGGGGGGTAGGGCGCACCCTCCACCCTTGTGGAGGCCTCGTGGCTCTTCTGGCCCAACTCTTTTGCTTCGGGGGCTTCTTCTGGTCCATAAAAAATCAACGTAAATGTTCAGCTCAATTGGACTCCATTTGACATTCCTTTTCTATGAAACTCAGAAACAAGGAAAAAATAGAAACTGGCACTGGCTAGGTTAATAGGTTAGTCACAAAAATCATATAAAATAACATATAAATGCATATAAAACATCCACGATTGGTAATATAATAGCATGGAATAATGAAAAATTATAGATACGTTGGAGACGTGTCAACCGGCAAGTTTGAAATCATAGTTGAGTTCTTTGATTGCCCAATATGCTTTATGTTCTAACTCAAGAGGCAAATGACAAGCTTTTCCATAAACCATTTTATACGGAGACATACCCATAGGATTTTTATAAGCTGTTCTATAAGACCAAAGTGCATCATCTAATTTCTTAGACCAATTCTTCCAGGACCTAGTGACAGTCTTATGCAAAATTAATTTTATTTCTCTATTGCTAAGTTCAACTTGACCACTAGACTGAGGATGATAAGGTGATGCAATTCTATGGTTAACATCATACTTGGCAAGCATTTTATGGGAAGTACCATGAATAAAGTGTGAACCACCATTAGTCATTAAATATCTAGGGACTCCAAACCTTGGGAAAATCACTTCCTTAAGAATTTTAATAGAGGTGTTGTGATCAACACTACTAGTTGAAATAGCTTCTACCCATTTAGTAACAGAATCAACAGCAACCAAAATATGTGTATACCCATTAGAGGAAGGAAAAGGTCCCATGTAATCAAATCCTCAAACATCAAATGGGTCAACAGCAAGTGAATAATTCATAGGCATTTCTTGACGTTGATACGTCTCCAACGTATCTATAATTTTTGATTGTTCCATGCTATTATATTATCTGTTTTGGATGTTAATGGGCTTTATTTTACACTTTTATATTATTTTTGGGACTAACCTATTAACCGGAGGCCCAGCCCAAATTGCTGTTTTTTGCCTATTTTAGTGTTTCGCAGAAAAGGAATATCAAACGGAGTCCAAACGGAATGAAACCTTCGGGAGCGTTATTTTTGGAACAAACATGATCCAGGAGAGTTGGAGTGGACGTCAAGAAACAATCGAGGAGGCCACGAGGTAGGGGGACGCGCCTACCCCCCCTAGGCGCGCCCTCCACCCTCGTGGGCCCCTCGTTGCTCCACCGACCTACTTCTTCCTCCTATATATATTCATATACCCCGAGAGCATCCAAGAGCACCACGAAACCCTATTTCCACCGCTGCAACCTTATGTACCCAAGAGATCCCATCTTGGGGCCTTTTCCGGAGCTCCGTCGGAGGGGGCATTGATCACGGAGGGCCTCTACATCAACTCCATGGCCTCTCTGATGATGTGTGAGTAGTTTACCTCAGACCTTCGGGTCCATAGCTAGTAGCTAGATGGCTTCTTCTCTCTCTTTGGATCTCAATACAAAGTTCTCCTTGATTCTCTTGGAGATCTATTCGATGTAATCTTCTTTTGCGGTGTGTTTGTCGATATCCGATGAATTGTGGGTTTATGATCAAGTTTATCTATGAACAATATTTGAATCTTCTCTGAATTCTATTATGTATGATTGGTTTATCTTTGCAAGTCTCTTCGAATTATCAGTATGGTTTGGCCTACTAGATTGATCTTTCTTGCAACGGGAGAAGTGCTTAGCTTTGGGTTTAATCTTGCGGTGCTCGATCCCAGTGACAAAAAGGGAAACAACACGTATTGTATTGTTGCCATCGAGGATAAAAAGATGGGGTTTATATCACATTGCATGAGTTTATCCCTCTACATCATGTCATCTTGCTTAAGGCGTTACTCTGTTCTTATGAACTTAATACTCTAGATGCATGCTGGATAGCGGTCGATGTGTGGAGTAATAGTAGTAGATGCAGGCAGGAGTCGCTCTACTTGTCACGGACGTGATGCCTATATACATGATCATACCTAGATATTCTCATAATGATTTGCTTTTCTATCAATTGCTCGATAGTAATTTGTTCACCCACCGTAATACTTATGCTATCTTGAGAGAAGCCACTAGTGAAACCTATGGCCCCTGGGTCTATTCTCCATCATACAAGTTTCCAATCTATTTTATTTTGCAGTCTTTACTTTCAATCTATATCATAAAAATACCAAAAATATTTATCTTATTATTATTATCTCTACCAGATCTCACTCTTTGTCAGGACCCCGACTCAATGCCACATCGATCTAGCATGTAACACCTCATATCACTTTGCGGCCTCACGCACGGTATTCCCACGGGTGTTGCCTTACCTTTGCCCGGGACCGTTTGCGCCTTTTGGCACACGTATATGACAGTGTCGCTAGCATCCATATGATAAGGAGCCCGGGGCTGACATGGCTAGTCGTAAACCCAAAGTGGCACAGACTTACAGGGACAAGCATCCATGACCCAGCATCGAACGTGTCAGTCATCAGCGAGTGAATCCAGGCTGTAGCACTGGGCTAGCAGGACTCCGGTGAACCGGGCTGTAGCGGGCTAACAGGACTCCGGTATTCATCGCGTGACATTTCCCCGAAGGGACAGACACAGGAACGAAGAAGGACACATGCCGGCCAGCCTAAGTGTTCCGGAGCAGTAGCAAGCTACCATGGCTCGGTGGAAACACTAGGAGACATTTCCCGATAAGAGAGGCTACTAAAGATAAACAACTAGATAGTCAGATCCCACACATACCAAGCATTTCAATAACATACACACAATATGCTTGATATGTGCAAACACAACATGGCATCACAACATGACTCTATGACTCAAGTAATTTATTCAATAGGCTCCGAGGAGCGAGATATTACAAACAGGGGTCTCATGACCCAACATTCAGAGCATACAAATCAAAGCACAAGCAGAAGCTATCATGTCTGGGTACAGACATCTATAAATGAAAAAGGCTGAAAAGCCTGACTATCTATCAGATCCTGCCGAGGGCACAAGATCGTAGCTGAGGTAACAAGCTAAACGTCGAAGTCCACGTGGAACTACTAGTGAGACTGAAGTCTCTCTGCAAAAACATAAAATAGGCAAACGTGAGTACAAATGTACCCAGCAAGACTTACATCAGAACTAACTACATATGCATCATTTTCAACAAGGGGATGGTGGGGTTTAACTGCAGCAAGCCAGCTTTGACTCGGTGGCTATCCTAAACTACGACTGCAAGCGACTCTTTTGAGGTGGCGCACACGAGTCCACATATTCACCATATCAATACACCACTATGGATCCGCTCTCGTTCCCCTACGAGAACGCCATCCATAGCACTCACGCTTATCTTGCGTATTTTAGAGTATCCACTTTCACTTGTCTATGAACTGATATAAGCAACCCAGAAGTCCTTTTCCGCGGACACGGCTATTCGAATAGATGATGTTAACCCTGCAGGGGTGTACTTCTTCATACATGTTTCCACCACTTAGCGTCTGCACACGACATGTGCTCGGCAGACTTCAAGCGAAAGCCAACGTGGGTGTAGACCACGACCTACCTAAACACCTAAGTCTCTAGTCCAGGTTTATCGCCTATTCGGGTTCCATCCATGAGGAGATCCGGCCGGAGTTTCGCTCACAGCCCCAAACGATGTGAACAGGGTTCCGTGACACCAAACGGGCGCCCGGTATACCCGGCCACGTGCCTACCGCATCACAGCCCACCCCTACGGTCAGCGCTGTCCACGGCCTCCAGCATACTACAAACACCAGAAACTACTTGCAACTCCTGGACAGAGGACAAGGGTGAATAAGAAGTCGAGCGGGGTCATATTTCAGGGCCCAATGCATGGTAGTAGCTGAATCATGGATCACAAACACAGAACTCAGTTCCTAAGGACGGCTTCAATGAGACAACCCACCATGTACTCCTACATGGCCTCTCACCGACACCTTTTACCAAATCATGTTCACACACTTAGCTCACACACAGTAGGACATGTTCACACACCTCTGATTCATCCCGGATGAATCAGACCTGATACAACTCTAAGCAGTAGCAGGCATGACAATAAGCATGAATGAGTAGGCACAACAGGGCTCAAACAACTCCTACTCATGCTAGTGGGTTTCATCTATTTACTGTGGCAATGACAGGTCATGCAGAGGATAAATGGGGTTCAGCTACCGCAGCAAGTAACAGATGAATCGGTGTTGTCCTAATGCATTAAAAGAGAGCATGGGCGAGAGAGTAGGATTGTATCGGAATGAACAAGGGGTTTTTGCTTGCCTGGCACTTCTGAAGATAACATTGAGTCTTCATCAGTGTCAACGATCACAACGTCGGAACATCGTCTACCGGGAGGGAACAGATACCGACAACAAAGAAGAACACAATCAATGCAATGCACAAAATGATGCATGCTATGACATGGCAATATGAATGTGTTTTGAGCTAATGCAACTAGCAACAGATTAAATGAAGTTGGTTTGAATACAAAATTCAAATTCAAACTCCATATGTGATTATTCAAATGCCATTTAATTGATTTGTGCTAAACAGCAGCTATAAGTTGTTCTAACATGCATGAAAATGGTACAGATGGATTCCTTGAATTTTTCTGATAATTTTTCATATATAAATTATTTAATTTGGAGTTACGGTTGAATTTCTATGAATTTTAGAAGTTTTAGGCATTTTCTGAAATTTCCTGAATTATAATAAATCCAGAAAATACTTATTGCGTCAGCATGACATCATCATGACGTCAGCAGGGTCAACTTGGCTGGCTCGGGTCAAACCTGACGTGTGGGGTCCACACGTCAGTGACACAGAAGCTAATCCTGCGTTGACTCGGGCTTTGACCCGCTACGGGGCCCGCTGTCAGTGTCTGTTAGTGTGTTAATGGGAGGGGGATTAGCCGCTAATGACGGTTCACGTCAGATGCGCCGGCGGTTGGACGACGGTGACGATCAGAGCGGCGGTGGCTCGCCGGAGTTGCGCCAGAGACGACGGTTCGACGCGCCAGGGGCACCAGAGGATAGCCCGTGCCCGCGCGCATCTAGGGGAACCATCGGGAGGTGCGGGGGTGGACGGAGTTCGCCGGAGGCGAGGTTGTGGCGGCGGCCGGAGTTCGGCGCCGATGGAAACGACGACACCGTGCACGGGAGGAGCTACGGTTAGCATCTACGTGTTCTACAAAAGCTCACGAACCCAACGGAGGCACGCACGGGACCAAATGGCCACCGGAGCCTCGTCGGCGATGAGCTTGTGCGGCGGCGTACTGTCGGGGAAGAGAGGCGTGGCGGCTACGGCATGCTAGAGAGAAAACGGAGAGGGGGAGGATGATTAGGAGCTCACGTGGAGTGCAGTGGTGGCCTCGGCGTGTTCGGGGAAGCTCGGACGGCGACGAATCGACGGCGACCATCGGCGGCGGTCGGGGACGAAGACGATGGCGTGGAGGCGAAGCAGAGCTTCCCGAGGGGCTTGGCTCGGTGGGGAGGAAGAGGGGGTCGGGGCGGAGCTTCCTGGGGCGTCGGTGAGGCTTCGGGATGGCTGCGGCCGCGGTAGCGGCGGCGGCGGCGACGAGCTCCGCTCGGTCGCGGGAGGGAGAGGGAGCAGAGGGGGATAGGGACGGAGGGAGAGACACGGGAGAGTGAGAGAGGGTCGAGGGAGCCGCGTGGCGTCTCCAGGGAGTAGCGGAGGCAAGCAGGGAGGCAGGAGGTGGCCGAGGCGGCATCGGCGCTCGCCACCGAGCTGCTTCGGTGCGAGGGGAGGAAGACGACAGGAGAGGGGTGGGCTGGGCTGCGCTGGGCCGGTCCTGTTGGGCCACCAGGTGGGCTTCACAGGTAAGTCCAGGTGGTTCTGCTCTTTTTTTTTATAATTCTGTTCTGTTTTTCTTTTATTTAATTCTTTTGCCACTGTTTTGAATTAAAAATAATTCAAACAATGCAAAAAACTCCTCTGAAAATATTTATGCTGCTTAATGGACTTTTCCAAAAGCACATAAAATGTTTCAGGGTATTTGGAAATATATTCTATACAAATTATGAATATAGTTCCAAATGCAAATAAAGTAATGATTTAAATTCAGTGCTCAAAATATTCCTCAAAAATGTTCATTATTTTTTGGTTTGGTGCAAAACCCTTGCCAAAATATAACCAACATTATTTAAGGCCATTTTGAAAACATTGAATGCATTATCCAGGGTTCTTTGCCCCTCTTTTATTTAGGGTTTTGAGGCTTCCAATTTCCCTCAGTTCAAATTTAAAAAAATTTAAACATGATGCACAGATGGAAGCAAGCACAGGACAGGTCAGAGCTAGGGATGTGACAACTCACCCCCACTAAACAAGAATCTCGTCCCGAGATTCAAGCGTAGGGTAAGGTGAAGGGGGAACACAAACTAGCACAATCTTCACGATCCAGGTTGCACTTCAATTGAACGTTGATTCGTTCACCATCATCGTCTCGACGTCTTGTTCTGAGAACTCCAGCCAACAGGACAACGAGAGGAGAAGGAGACTCTAGAAGGATCGATCTTCTAGAAGACTGAACACCTCAGGATCAACTCACAAAATGAGACATCGCAGCATCTCTTGAGCTGAGAGACGAAGCACACCTCTAGAGGGACGGAGTGGAGCGGGTGACGAGGTTCACTAGGTAGACAGCAATTCCAGACTTAAGAAGGTGGTAAACGATTGTCAACGTAGCGAGGAGTTGAGTTGCCATGATACCATAACGAAACATCCTGGAGGAGGGTGATTCGTAGATTATTACCTTAAGTGGCAAGAAGAATTACCTTTGATTCAGAGATCATTGAAACTCTTTAAACCAGCCTAAGGCAATTCTCGAGCGATCGTTTGGAGGGGGTCGGTGGAATGGCATACTCGGACTTGGATGATGTGGATTACCTTGTTGAAGACAACGTAATGGATGAATTTGCTTGCCACCGGAAATGGAAGAGACCCATGGTAGAATGGCACATTGGCGGTGCAAGCTAGGAACAAAATGCAAATGCTAGGAATGATTCTGGTAACTGGGGAAGAACCCAACAATAAAGAGTGAATTCACTGTTTGAAAAGATCATAGCATTACCGAGGAAACTGAGAGGAATCCCAGTTAGTGCTGATGATAACACCTAGCGCTTGTGCGTGCTCTCAAGAACTTGAGCATTTCCATAATCATCAAGGTTTTACCAACATCCGTGTCAAGGGTCCGGTAACACAACTTACTACCATGATGAATGGTGATGGAGGATGCAGATGCAAAGGAAGATAACACCTTCTCAAATTTCACCCTTGGCGGGGCCAAGGAAATAAAATCTGGATGATCGACCGAGAGACATTTAGCACTCCGCTTCTAATGTTCTCCTTGATGTGCTAGCGTAATCCACCCATAGATATGGTTTGATATCTAGAACATCAAGTAAAAGGTCGGACTTCGGGATCTCAAAAATCCATAGGGCAACTAGGGAGTAAATCCTACGAAATCCCTATGGGGAGGTGGCCAACTTCTTCAATCAAGATACTGCAATAATAGGTCTTTCGGCTGGGAGGTGCTGGCCACGACATCCACTTTATCAGTTATCGAGGGACCAATATTATAGTTCTTGGGAAATGTCCCAAACCATCATATCTGCCTGAGATTCAGATCTGGTTGGTGTCAGGATATTCCAGACTCATCGAGTCTAGGAAGAAAAACGAAAGTTTGCAACACAAATTGACGAGAAGACGTTGCGAGATTCTCGGGGAATGAACTACGATAGTAAGCTCCAAAACATGAGCTGGTTCTGCTACGCACGTGTGAACACGATGTTCCAGGCAAACATGATCACAGGGTAGTCTTACAATAAAACACTACCGAGTTCTGGTAGGGAACCATCATTGAGGATATCGAAGTCCTTTCATAAGTCCGGATTAGCTCTTATGAAGGAACTCCTTCTCCTTGAACAAATCAATCAGTGGCTTGGTGTGCTAGGGATACATATAGATTGAAGGTTGCAAGTCTTCAAACCACAGAATTCTTCGCACGTGTGCATGACTGACTTGCGATGATTCCAAAGGAAGCAACATTGACTTTCTCGAGTCCACGGCGGCAACTTGCATCAAATGCACATGAACTAGAGGAAGTCACTTCTTACATCCGAACATATGCTTCATGAGCTAGCATGAATAAATGCTTTCAAAAGTTTCCAACACTAGCTTAATGTTCGGCAAAATTATGGAGAAGACAAGGATGTTGTCAATGGCACAACAACAATTCATCTGGGTTTCCTTTTAAAAGGAATTCCATAGTTAAGTGAACAAGTGATAGCATTGGTCAGACCAAAGATGTAATGGTGTATGCTCGAGGGATCAACCACAAATAAGACAACATTACGAGCATCGTTGGTACTGATTTGATTTGACGATAGCCCACACTCAAATCAAAGGATTGATAAGACAATAGGTCCAGCAACTGATCACAGGGACCAATCGATGAAGATATCATCTTTCTTCAACACACACTACACAAGAATATTCCTTTGGAACAAACTAAGTTAGGCAAGCTTTTATCTTCCAATTCTCCAAGTTGTTGTCTAGCTTAACCAACTAGCTCAGGGATATCTAACACCGATTCTTGGAGAGAAGGTGGTTCACAAGAGACCAACTTGATCACAAGCTCAACATAACAGTCAGGGGACAACCTGGTAATACTTTCGAGAAGATATTCGGAAAAACACGAACCACCGATATGTTACTAAGATCGAGAACAATCTTGCTTTTCAGGGCAAGACGATATGATCAAATGAGCAAGGACTTGATAAAATCCTAACTCATCAATCGAAATGTGCACCAGGAAGATGGACAAGGTAGCATGATCAATCTTAGAATGATGATTCAATAATCAATACGCTAAGAATGAGGTTATCGTCCATTTAACTACCAAGCAACAGAGTTGCTAGCAGTATTGATTTCACACGCCACGATTCACTTGTCGGCATCCTGGTTACAATAACACAGGAACCGAGGAATGAACAATGATGGCAAGAAGTATCACTGTACCAAGAGTTCATAGGATGGTGTGCAATTCCTATAACAATCCCGATATAAAGATGGTAATACTTCAGGGTAGAACAGAATCAAAAGCTGGGCTGGCATTTTGATCTGCGGAGCATGACTACCTTGACCCAGTCCTAGATATGGACGAGGTACTGGAGTTCATTTCTCCTAGTCATTCTGGAATAGAATGGCTTGATGGACCACAAGAGTAATAGGCATCGATGAACGAATGCACACATAATCTTAACTATCAATTGATAGACGAAGGTCAGTAGACAACTAAAAGGGGACAACTCAAAGGAACATATGATTTTCTGAGTTGTGGATGCATGGTTTAGCATGTCGAACGAAGTTCAACATATTTCTTCCGGATAACCCATGCAGAAAAGTAGAACTGGCAGAGCCATAACATATAATGGAGAACTCATCGAGAGCACTCTTGTTGTCATCTTTTGGTTCAGAAGAACTTCTGCCAAGAATGGTTCATGGTAATTGGAAGAAGGATGTACCACGAACCTCGAGGACTATCGCAAAGGTTACTAATATCCTAAAGGAACTAGCAAACCCTATCAACATGAAGTAAGTAGAGTGAATCTCGGGTTCAAAACCCAAGGAGTAGAATACCTACTACTAAGTAGCATCACGGGATGCTTTCGAGAATGATGGCCAGAATCATCACACTGGGAACACAAATCATGGCTAAATTACTAGATGATCCCCTAAGCACTTAGGGTCATAATAATAATTCCAACATATATGTCGAGGTAATAATTACCTCAACACACCGATTAGTGTGGTTAATCTGGCCCAAAGGAACATCGAAGCGGGAGGAAGGAATTTGCAAATGCATCAGACTACTTAGAAACCTGGGATGACTCGGACAGCATAACGGCTGTAAATGCTCAGAAGAGATTTGAGACATTCACAAAAATGGTGGCATAACCACTCAGAAGCACAATATCAAGGTTTCGAGATCAACAATTAGCATATGGAAGTAGTAGGAACTGAACTGAGACTTAACAATCTTATAAGTCCATTGATTAGTAACATGTGATCCTAATAGAAAGAAGAGATAGCCTAGTTCTTAATCCCCACAGGAAAGATAAGATGACTCAGATCAGAAGGCATAAGGTATAAGGAGTAAAAAGAGCCTTACGTTCCATCCCACAATCAATTCCCTTACATAACTAAAGAATTTCTAGACTCAACTTCGACCAGTTTGGCTTGGTAATCCTACAGGCAGTCAAGCTCTGATACCAACGCTGTCAGGACCCCGACTCAATGCCACATCGATCTAGCATGTAACACCTCATATCACTTTGCGGCCTCACGCACGGTATTCCCACGGGTGTCGCCTTACCTTTGCCCGGGACCGTTTGCGCCTTTTGGCACACGTATATGACAGTGTCGCTAGCATCCATATGATAAGGAGCCCGGGGCTGACATGGCTAGTCGTAAACCCAAAGTGGCACAGACTTACAGGGACAGGCATCCATGACCCAGCATCGAACGTGTCGGTCATCAGCGAGTGAATCCAGGCTGTAGCACTGGGCTAGCAGGACTCCGCTGAACCGGGCTGTAGCGGGCTAACAGGACTCCGGTATTCATCGCGTGACATTTCCCCGAAGGGACAGACACAGGAACGAAGAAGGACACATGCCGGCCAGCCTAAGTGTTCCGGAGCAGTAGCAAGCTACCATGGCTCGGTGGAAACACTAGGAGACATTTCCCGATAAGAGAGGCTACTAAAGATAAACAACTAGATAGTCAGATCCCACACATACCAAGCATTTCAATAACATACACACAATATGCTTGATATGTGCAAACACAACATGGCATCACAACATGACTCTATGACTCAAGTAATTTATTCAATAGGCTCCGAGGAGCGAGATATTACAAACAGGGGTCTCATGACCCAACATTCAGAGCATACAAATCAAAGCACAAGCGGAAGCTATCATGTCTGGGTACAGACATCTATAAATGAAAAAGGCTGAAAAGCCTGACTATCTATCAGATCCTGCCGAGGGCACAAGATCGTAGCTGAGGTAACAAGCTAAACGTCGAAGTCCACGTGGAACTACTAGTGAGACTGAAGTCTCTCTGCAAAAACATAAAATAGGCAAACGTGAGTACAAATGTACCCAGCAAGACTTACATCAGAACTAACTACATATGCATCATTTTCAACAAGGGGATGGTGGGGTTTAACTGCAGCAAGCCAGCTTTGACTCGGTGGCTATCCTAAACTACGACTGCAAGCGACTCTTTTGAGGTGGCGCACACGAGTCCACATATTCACCATATCAATACACCACTATGGATCCGCTCTCATTCCCCTACGAGAACGCCATCCATAGCACTCACGCTTATCTTGCGTATTTTAGAGTATCCACTTTCACTTGTCTATGAACTGATATAAGCAACCCAGAAGTCCTTTACCGCGGACACGGCTATTCGAATAGATGATGTTAACCCTGCAGGGGTGTACTTCTTCATACATGTTTCCACCACTTAGCGTCTGCACACGACATGTGCTCGGCAGACTTCAAGCGAAAGCCGACGTGGGTGTAGACCACGACCTACCTAAACACTCAAGTCTCTAGTCCAGGTTTATCGCCTATTTGGGTTCCATCCATGAGGAGATCCGGCCGGAGTTTCGCTCACAGCCCCAAACGATGTGAACAGGGTTCCGTGACACCAAACGGGCGCCCGGTATACCCAGCCACGTGCCTACCGCATCACAGCCCACCCCTACGGTCAGCGCTGTCCACGGCCTCCAGCATACTACAAACACCAGAAACTACTTGCAACTCCTGGACAGAGGACAAGGGTGAATAAGAAGTCGAGCGGGGTCATATTTCAGGGCCCAATGCATGGTAGTAGCTGAATCATGGATCACAAACACAGAACTCAGTTCCTAAGGACGGCTTCAATGAGACAACCCACCATGTACTCCTACATGGCCTCTCACCGACACCTTTTACCAAATCGTGTTCACACACTTAGCTCACACACAGTAGGACATGTTCACACACCTCTGATTCATCCCGGATGAATCAGACCTGACACAACTCTAAGCAGTAGCAGGCATGACAATAAGCATGAATGAGTAGGCACAACAGGGCTCAAACAACTCCTACTCATGCTAGTGGGTTTCATCTATTTACTGTGGCAATGACAGGTCATGCAGAGGATAAAGGGGGTTCAGCTACCGCAGCAAGTAACAGATGAATCGGTGTTGTCCTAATGCATTAAAAGAGAGCATGGGCGAGAGAGTAGGATTGTATCGGAATGAACAAGGGGTTTTTGCTTGCCTGGCACTTCTGAAGATAACATTGAGTCTTCATCAGTGTCAACGATCACAACGTCGGAACATCGTCTACCGGGAGGGAACAGATACCGACAACAAAGAAGAACACAATCAATGCAATGCACAAAATGATGCATGCTATGACATGGCAATATGAATGTGTTTTGAGCTAATGCAACTAGCAACAGATTAAATGAAGTTGGTTTGAATACAAAATTCAAATTCAAACTCCATATGTGATTATTCAAATGCCATTTAATTGATTTGTGCTAAACAACAGCTATAAGTTGTTCTAACATGCATGAAAATGGTACAGATGGATTCCTTGAATTTTTCTGATAATTTTTCATATATAAATTATTTAATTTGGAGTTACGGTTGAATTTCTATGAATTTTAGAAGTTTTAGGCATTTTCTGAAATTTCCTGAATTATAATAAATCCAGAAAATACTTATTGCGTCAGCATGACATCATCATGATGTCAGCAGGGTCAACTGGGCTGGCTCGGGTCAAACCTGACGTGTGGGGTCCACACGTCAGTGACACAAAAGCTAATCCTGCGTTGACTCGGGCTTTGACCCGCTACGGGGCCCGCTGTCAGTGTCTGTTAGTGTGTTAATGGGAGGGGGATTAGCCGCTAATGACGGTTCACGTCAGATGCGTCGGCGGTTGGACGACGGCGACGATCAGAGCGGCGGTGGCTCGCCGGAGTTGCGCCAGAGACGACGGTTCGACGCGCCAGGGGCACCAGAGGATAGCCCGTGCCCGCGCGCATCTAGGGGAACCATCGGGAGGTGCGGGGGTGGACGGAGTTCGCCGGAGGCGAGGTTGTGGCGGCGGCCGGAGTTCGGCGCCGATGGAAACGACGACACCGTGCACGGGAGGAGCTACGGTTAGCATCTACGTGTTCTACAAAAGCTCACGAACCCAACGGAGGCACGCACGGGACCAAATGGCCACCGGAGCCTCGTCGACGATGAGCTTGTGCGGCGGCGTACTGTCGGGGAAGAGAGGCGTGGCGGCTACGGCATGCTAGAGAGAAAACGGAGAGGGGGAGGATGATTAGGAGCTCACGTGGAGTGCAGTGGTGGCCTCGGCGTGTTCGGGGAAGCTCGGACGGCGACGAATCGACGGCGACCATCGGCGGCGGTCGAGGACGAAGACGATGGCGTGGAGGCGAAGCAGAGCTTCCCGAGGGGCTTGGCTCGGTGGGGAGGAAGAGGGGGTCGGGGCAGAGCTTCCTGGGGCGTCGGTGAGGCTTCGGGATGGCTGCGGCCGCGGTAGCGGCGTCGGCGGCGACGAGCTCCGCTCGGTCGCGGGAGGGAGAGGGAGCAGAGGGGGATAGGGACGGAGGGAGAGACACGGGAGAGTGAGAGAGGGTCGAGGAAGCCGCGTGGCGTCTCCAGGGAGTAGCGGAGGCAAGCAGGGAGGCAGGAGGTGGCCGAGGCGGCATCGGCGCTCGCCACCGAGCTGCTTCGGTGCGAGGGGAGGAAGACGACAGGAGAGGGGTGGGCTGGGCTGCGCTGGGCCGGTCCTGTTGGGCCACCAGGTGGGCTTCACAGGTAAGTCCAGGTGGTTCTGCTCTTTTTTTTTATAATTCTGTTCTGTTTTTCTTTTATTTAATTCTTTTGCCACTGTTTTGAATTAAAAATAATTCAAACAATGCCAAAAACTCCTCTGAAAATATTTATGCTGCTTAATGGACTTTTCCAAAAGCACATAAAATGTTTCAGGGTATTTGGAAATATATTCTATACAAATTATGAATATAGTTCCAAATGCAAATAAAGTAATGATTTAAATTCAATGCTCAAAATATTCCTCAAAAATGTTCATTATTTTTTGGTTTGGTGCAAAACCCTTGCCAAAATATAACCAACATTATTTAAGGCCATTTTGAAAACATTGAATGCATTATCCAGGGTTCTTTGCCCCTCTTTTATTTAGGGTTTTGAGGCTTCCAATTTCCCTTAGTTCAAATTTTAAAAAATTTAAACATGATGCACAGATGGAAGCAAGCACAGGACATGTCAGAGCTAGGGATGTGACACTCTTGCAAGTGGCCGTGAAGGGATTGACAACCCCTTTATCGCGTTGGTTGCGAGGTTCTTATTTGTTTGTGTAGGTACAAGGTGACTCGCGCGTGGTCTCCTACTGGATTGATACCATGATTCTCAAAAACTGAGGGAAATACTTACGCTACTTTGCTGCATCACCCTTTCCTCTTCAAGGGAAAACCAACACAGTGCTCAAGAGGTAGCAGATGCTTACCGATATTACCTATTCTTTGGCATTCATCACAAGATAAGACGAACTTACGGGCATCCTTGAAGAGAGTAGGCCAATAAAATCCAGATTGCAATACCTTGTGCGCAGTTCTATCTCCAGCATGATGTCCTCCATAAGCTTCAGAGTGACATTTTCGTAGGATTTGTCCATGTTCAAGCTCAGGTACACAACATATAATAATACCATATACTCCTTCTTTATAGAGATGTGGTTCATCCCAAAAGTAGTGTCTTAACTCTTAAATCATAAAAGAATTTTTTTTCTTTTGTTGGTATGTAAAGCTAGGTGGTAAATATTTAGCAACAATGTAATTAGCATAGTCAGCATATCAAGGAGTGTTATGAAAAACATTTATTGCAGCTAACTGCTCATCAGGAAAAGTATCATCAATAGTAGTGGGTCATCAAGCACATTTTCAAGCCTAGACAAGTTCTCAGCTATGGGGTTCTTAGCTCCTTTTCTATCAGTGATATGTAAATCAAATTCTTGTAGCAAGAGAACCCATCGAATAAGTCTAGGTTTAGCATCTTTCTTTTCCATATGATATTTTATAGCAGCATGGTCGGTGTGAACAGTTACTTTTGAATCAACAATGTAGGATCTAAATTTATCACAAGCAAACACCACTGCTAGAAATTATTTTTTAGTAGTAGCATAATTTCGTTGAGCACTGTCTAGAGTTTACTAGCATAATGAATAACATTCAATTTCTTATCAACTCTTTGTCCTAGAACAGCACCAATAGCATAATCACTAGCATCACACATAATTTCAAAAGTCAAGTTCTAATCAGGTGGTTGAACAATAGGTGCAGAAATTAAGGCTTTCTTGAGTGTTTCGAAGGCTTCTAAACAATCATCATCAAAAACAAAAGGGACATCCTTTTGCAAAAGGTTTGTAAGAGGCCTAGAAATTTTAGAAAAGTCTTTGATAAATCTCTTATAGAAACCAGCATGACCTAGGAAACTACCAATACCTTTGATATCTTTGGGACATGGCATTTTCTCAATTGCATCAACCTTAGCTTTGTCCACTTCAATACCTCTTTCAGAAATTTTATGAGCCAAGACAATGCCTTCATTAACCATAAAGTGGCACTTCTCCCAATTCAAGACAAGATTTGTTTGTTCACATCTCTGCAAAACTCTATCAAGATTACTTAAACAATCATCAAAAGACTTCCCATAAACTGAGAAGTCATCCATAAAAACCTCAACAATCTTTTCACAAAAGTCAGAGAATATAGCAGTCATACATCTTTGGGAGGTAGCAGGTGCATTGCACAAACCAAAAGGCACACGTCTATAAGCATAAGTTCCAAAGGGACAAGTGAAAGTGGTATTTTCTTGATCAGGTTGCGAAACAGGTATTTGTGAAAAAACAGAATATCCATCAAGAAAACAAAAATGTGTGTGCTTAGATAATCTTTCTAGAATTTGATCAATAAAAGGCAGAGGGTAATGATCTTTTCTAGTTGCTTTATTTAATTTTCTGAAATCAATTACCATTCTATAGCCTGTAACAATTCTCTGTGGAATAAGTTCATTCTTATCATTAGGAACAATGGCAATACCTCCTTTCTTAGCGACACAATGAACAAGACTTACCCATCTACTATCAGCTATGGGATAGATTATACCTGCTTCCAGAAATTTTCATATTTCCATTCTTACCACTTCTTTCATCTTCGGATTTAACCGACGTTGGTGATCAACAAAGGGTTTAGCATCGGGTTCCATATTAATCTTGTGCTGACATAGAGTGGTACTAATTCCCTTTAAATCATCAAGAGTATATCCAATAGCAGCATGACGCTTCCTTGGAACTTTCAATAATCTTTCTTCTTCATGTTCTGAAAGGTTAGCACTAATAATAACAGGATATATCTTCTTTTCATCAAGATAAGCATATTTCAAAGTGTCTGGCAATTGTTTTAATTCAAACACAAGATCACCTTTAGGCGGAGGAGGACCTCCTAGAGTTTCAATAGGCAAATTGTGTTTAAGCAGAGGACGTTGTTCAAAGAAAATCTTATCTATTTCATTTCTTTCATGCATATGTAAATCATTTTCATGGTCTAGCAAATATTGTTCTAGTGGATCAGTAGGAGGCACAACAATAGAATCAAGACCAGTTATGTCATCCTTACTAGGCAATTCTTTTTCATGATGCTTTATACTAGAGTTGGAAAAATTAAACTCATGAGACTCATCACCAAAACTAACACCGATAGTTTGTTTCTCACAATCTGTCTTAGCATTAACAGCGTTCAAGAAAGGTCTACCAAAGATAATGGGACAAAAGTCATCTTGTGGGGAATCAAGAACAAGAAAATCAGTAGGGTACTTTATTTTACCACACAAGACTTCAACGTCTCTAACAATCCCAAGTGGTGTGATGGTGTCTCTATTAGCAAGTTTAACAGTGGCATCTATTTCTTCTATTTCAACGGGTGCTATGTCATTCATAATTTCTTGATACAAAGTAAACGGAATAGCACTCACTCTAGCACCTATGCCACATAAACCATGATAACAGTGTTCTCCTATTTTAACTGAGTCAATAGGCATGCCAACAATGGATCTATGTTTTTCCTCTTTATTAGGTTTGGCAATTCTTGTAGCTTCGTTGCAGAAGTAACTAACATGCCCATCTATATTTTCTTCTAGGAGATATTTAACCATAGCAACACTAGGTTCTACTTTGATTTGTTCATCAGGTTTGGGTGTTCTAATATAAATTTTGTTAACCACAGTTGAAACCTTAGCATGTTCCTTTATCCTAACAGGGAAAGGTGGTTTCTCAATATAAGCAGTAGGAACAACTAGATCAACATTGTAAAGTATAGTTTCTTCTTTAGCTAATACTGGTTCTTTAATTTCTTCTTTAATAGGTGGGTGATATTTAAACCACTTCTCTTTAGGGAGATCAACATGAGTAGCAAATGATTCATAAAAGGAGGCTACTATCTCAGAGTCAAGTCCATATTTAGTGCTAAACTTTTGAAAAGCATCAGTATTCATAAAAATATTTAACACAATCATACTTAAGCTTAATACCTCACTCTTTACCTTTGTAGAGCTCCCAATCTTCAGAGTTGCGTTTAATTCTTTCCAAAAGATCCCACTGGAATTCAATAGTCTTCTTCATAAAAGAACCAGCACAAGAAGTATCAAGCATGGATCAATCATTGTGAGAAAGCCGAGCATAAAAATTCAGGATAATAATTTCTCTTGAGATCTCATGATTGGGGCATGAATATAACATTGACTTTAGCCTCCCCCAAACTAGAGCGATACTTTCTCCTTCACGAGGCCAAAAATTATATATATAATTCCGATCACGATGAACTAGATGCATAGGATAAATTTTTTCGTGGAACTCCAATTTCAATCGATTCCGATTCCAAGATCCAATATCATCGCAATACCATGCCAATGCTTTTCCCATCAAAGATTAAGGGAAAACCTTCATTTTAACATCATCTCCGGGTAAACCTGCAAGCTTAAACAATCCACAAATTTGTTCCACATATATCAAGTGCATATCTAGATGTTTGGTTCCATCTCCTGCATAAGGATTAGCTAGCAATTGTTCTATCATACCCAAAGGAATTTCATATTCAATATTTTCAGTAGGTGCAGTAGGTTGAGGGGTAACTAATTGTGGTTCCGATCGAGGTGAAGATACCCCGAACAAACCCCTCAAAGGATTGTTTTCCATAGTAACAAGTGACAGTAAATTTCATCACACTATATAAATGTTTCCTTACCAAATTCCACTTACCAAAGGCGCTTCACTCCCCGACAACGGCGCCAGAAAATAGCCTTGATGACCCATAAATATAGGGGATCAATTGTATCCCTTTTCGATAAGTAAGAGTGTCGAACCCAACGAGGAGCAGAAGGAAATGGCAAGTGGTTTTTAGTAAGGTAATGTATGCAAGTGCTGAAATTTTATGTAACAGAGTAGTTTGATAGCAAGATAATTTGTAACGAGCAAGTAACGATAATAATAGTAAAAGTGCAGCAAGGTAGCCCAATCCTTTTGAGGCAAAGGACAGGCCAAAACGGTCTCTTATAATAAGCAAAGCGTTCTTGAGGGTACACGAGAATTTCATCTAGTCATGTTGGTTCAATTTGTGTTCGCTACTTTGATAATTTGATATGTGGGTGGACCGGTGCTTAGGTGATGTTCTTACTTGAACAAACCTCCTACTTATGATTAACCCTCCCGCAAGCATCCGCAACTACGAGAAAAGTATTAAGAATAAATTCTAACCATAGCATTAAACTTTTGTATCCAATCTGTCCCTTACGGAATAGCGCATAAACTAGGGTTTAAGCTTCTGTCACTCTCGCAACCCATCATCTAATTGCTACTCCACAATGCATTCCCTTAGGCCCAAATATGGTGAAGTGTCATGTAGTCGACGTTCACATGACACCACTAAGGGAATCACAATATACATACTATCAAAATATCAAACACATATCATGATTACTTGCAACATGATTTCTCCCGTGACCTCAAGAACAAAAGTAACTACTCATAAGTGATAAACATGCTCAAGATCAGAGGGGTATTAAATAGCATAATGGATCTGAACATATAATCTTCCACCAAATAAACCATTTAGTAATCAACTACAAGATGTAATCAACACTACTAGTCACCCACAAGCACCAATCTATAGTTCCGGTAACAAGATTAAACACAAGGGATGAACTAGGGTTTGAGATGAGATGGTTATGTTGAAGATGATGATGGAGATAGCCCTCCCCAAGATGGAAGAGTTGTTTGTGATGATGATGACGATGATTTCCCCCTCTGGGAGGGAAGTTCCCTCGGCGGAATCGCTCCACCGGAGGGCAAAAGTGCTCCTGCCCAAGTTTCGCCTCGAGACGGCGGCGCTCCGTCCCGAAAGTCCCCCCCATTATTTTTTCTAGGTCAAAATGACTTATAAATCAGAAGATGGGCACCGGAGGTGGG
The DNA here is from genome assembly GCF_002162155.2 of Triticum dicoccoides. Classification (NCBI taxonomy): domain Eukaryota; kingdom Viridiplantae; phylum Streptophyta; class Magnoliopsida; order Poales; family Poaceae; genus Triticum; species Triticum dicoccoides. Next base: position 395,009,199 of record NC_041388.1, on the reverse strand, counting down.
CCTGGGTGAGCACAACCCACCAGGGCGCGCCCAGGTGGGTTGTGCCCACCTGGTGGGCCTCCTCTGGTACTTATTTGCTCCAATATTCATCATATATTCCATAAAAATTCTCCGTGAAGTTTCAGCTTGTTTGGAGTTGTGGAAAATAGGTAGCCTAGCGTAGCAGTTCCAATGCTATGCCTTGAACCACTCGGCCATCTCTCCTACATAACTTATTATGGAAAATAAACTGAGTGAATAGCGACTTTTCTTATTCCTGCCACGTGGAAGGGGTGGGCAATTAGCTAGAGCAGCAGGTGCTGTAGCGAAACTCATTGCAAAAGAGGGTAAATCGGCCACTTTAAGATTACCATCTGGGGAGGTCCGTTTAGCATTCATAGCACAAGACTTTACTACTCAAGCTGCTTTATATACTCATCACCAATATATTGCAGGGTTCATCATGACAGTTTTTGATCAACGAACGAACCGGCCTCCGCGGATATCTTTGCTTCGGAACAAAACCCTGCAATCAAATAGATTGTCCCAAGGACACCATATTCGAGGAGCCCAAGTTATGCTATTGAAAATTCGTTCCTCTAGCAGTTCCAGTTTGAGCATTCCATTCCAGACAAGATATGTTTTGACTAGAAAAGCCCGTGCTCGATTATTTCAAGCACAGGCTTCTTTGGTAAAGAGGAATCAGACGATTCAAGTAAAGTTTTTTGTAACGTATCAATAAGATAGATCCATGCCACGTGTTGTTTCAGGCCGTAAATAAACGCGGACACTTAAAAAATATGTCGGGCAGGCAGATTCACATCTCTTACAACCCACACAATCTTCGGTTCTCGGCGCGGAAGCAACTTGCTTGGCTTTACATCCATCCTAGGGTATCATTTCTAATACATCTGTTGGACAAGCTCGTACACATTGAGTGCATCCTATACATGTATCGTAATTTTTTACGGAATGTGACATTGGATCTATAAATTTTTATTTTCAACGTATTTTATTGTTTAGGGGGAATTACACTTACTTGTTTTCTAGTACAAGTCGCTACCGGTTTTGCTATGGCTTTTTACTACCTGCTTCAAGCTATAGCAGATGGGACTAAGCTACTTTTTAAAGAAGATATTCTGCCATCCCGAGGAGATATTTCTTTATTTAGCATTGGACCCTCTATAGCAGTCATATCAGTTTTATTTTTATTTTATAGTATTACTTCTCATTAATTATACTGTATAGATTAGTCCTACTATCTTAATTAGGTTCTAATTTAGTAGTATTCTCATTTTATTTAATAGTCTCTTATTATTTTATTATTAAATATTAAATAAAGGATAGAGCTATTCTTTTTTCTAGAGATTCTAGAGAAAGCGAGACAAAGTGAAACGACAAAGTACACCCCTTCTTCTTGCACAAAAGATCTTACCATTTCCGAAGGAACTGGGGCTACATTTATTTTCAATTTCCATTCAAGATTTTCTATATGTTTCCACGCCCTTTTCTTGAGACCCCGAAACATGAGGACAAATTACTTCTCTTAGGAACACATACAAGAAAAAGGATAACGGTAGCCCTCCCATTAACCACTTCATTTTCATTTATGAATTTCATAGTAATAGAAATCCATGTCCTACCGAGACAGAATTTAGAAGTTGCTATCCTCTTGCCTAATAGGCAAAGATTGACCTCTATAGAAAGACTGATTCATTCAGATCGATATGAGGACCCAACTCCGTTGCATTGCCAGAATCCATGTTCCATATTTGAAGAGGGTTGACCTCTGTGTTTTCAAGTCCGCCGTCAAATCCCAGGGCTCAACCCTGGACAGGTGGTGGAAACTACCAAGCTGGAGTACGGTAGGGGCAGAGGGAATTTCCGGTGGAGCGGTGAAATGCATTGAGATCGGAAAGAACACCAATGGCGAAAGCACTCTGCTGGGCCGACACTGACACTGAGAGAGGAAAGCTAGGGGAGCAAATGGGATTAGAGACCCCAGTAGTCCTAGCCGTAAACGATGGATACTAGGTGTTGTGCGACTCGACCCGTGTAATGATGTGCTTTTCAAGGTCCAGATTTCCGGCTGCCGAAATTCTCCCTCTTTGTGTGTACCTTGCAAATTATGAGAGAAAAGGCATTAGAATTACTCCAAAAAGCATTATTATGCATACAAACATCATAAATAACAGTAGGAAAACATGATGCACAATGGGCGTATCAACGCGCAGCTCGCCACCCATGTCAGGGGCGGTGGCTACACTGGATGGTGCGGGGCGATGCTCGCCACGCATGGCTCATGCCTCCTGAAGCGCTGGATCGCCTTGGTGATGAACTCCCGAGCGCTTGGCGCCTTGCTCACGGAGGCGCGCATCAAAGCACGCCCCCATGTGGTGCCCGAACGCCTCCCTCATGATGTTGGTCAGGTCAGAGGCCCTCCAGATGAGAGCCCTCGAGCCCGTCCTGAGAGGGGAGCCGAGCGTGCCTTCCTATGCGAGAGGGAAGGGTGCCCCAGCAATGGGCGCGGGGCCTAAGGCACGATCGTCGGGTGTCCCAACCTCCTGACATCCCTTGAGGAGGAGTTGTTTCTTCTTCTTAGGGGTGGCCTCAGGAGGCAGGATCGCGCCCTCACCATCTGAGTTTTCGACTGCTGCGGCCTAGTAGGCGCGCTCGAGGGAGCACACCACATCCTTCTCGTCGCAAGCGACTGTGATGATATCACCACTTCCTGGCATCTTGAGGACATTGTAGTGATACGTCTCCAACGTATCTATAATTTTTGATTGCTCCATGCTATTGTATTATCTATTTTGGATGTCAATGGGCTTTATTTTACACTTTTATATCATTTTTGGGACTAACCTACTAGTCGGAGGCCCAGCCCAAATTGCTGTTTTTTGCCTATTTTAGGGTTTCGAAGAAAAGGAATATCAAGCGGAGTCCAAATGGAATGAAACCTTCGGGAACGTGATTTTCTCAAAAAATGTGATCCAGGAGACTTGGAGTGGGCGTCAAGAAACAACAGAGGAAGCCACGAGGTAGGGAGGCGCGCCTACCCCCCTGGGCGCGCCCTCCACCCTCGTGGGCCCTTCGTTGCTCCACCAACGTACTTCTTCCTCCTATATATATGCACGTACCCCCCAAACATCCAGGAGCACCACGAAAATCTAATTCCACCGCCGCAACCTTCTGTACCCGAGAGATCCCATCTCGGGGCCTTTTCCGGAGCTCCGCTGGAGGGGGCATTGATCATGGAGGGCCTCTACATCAACTCCATGGCCTCTCTGTTGATGTGTGAGTAGTTTACTTTAGACCTACGGGTCCATAGTTATTAGCTAGATGGCTTCTTCTCTCTCTTTGGATCTCAATACAAAGTTCTCCTCAATCTTCTTGGATATTTATTTGATGTAATCTTATTTTGCGGTGTGTTTGTCAAGATCCGATGAATTGTGGGTTTATGATCCAGATTATCTATGAATAATATTTGATTCTCCTCTGAATTCTTTTATGTATGATTGGTTTATCTTTGCAAGTCTCTTTGAATTATCAGTTTGGTTTGGCCTACTAGATTGATCTTTCTTGCAATGGGAGAAGTGCTTAGCTTTGGGTTCAATCTTGCGGTGCTCGATCCCAGTGATAGAAAGGGAACCGACATGTATTGTATTGTTGCCATCGAGGATAAAAATATGGGGTTTATATCATATTGCATGAGTTTATCCCTCTACATCATGTCATCTTCCTTAAAGCATTACTATGTTCTTATGAACTTAATACTCTAGATGCATGCTGGATAGCGGTCGATGTGTGGAGTAATAGTAGTAGATGTAGAATCGTTTTGGTCTACTTGTCGTGGACGTGATGCCTATATACATGATCATACCTAGATATTCTCATAACTATGCTCAATTCTATCAATTGCTCGACAGTAATTCGTTTACCCACCGTAATACTTATGCTCTTGAGAGAAGCCACTAGTGAAACCTATGGCCCCCGGGTCTATCTTCCATCATATTAATCTTCCAACACTTAGTTATTTCCTTTGCCGTTTATTTTACTTTGCATCTTTATCATAAAAATACCAAAAATATTATCTTATCATATCTATCAGATCTCACTCTCGTAAGTGACCGTGAAGGGCTTGCCAACCCCTTTATCGCGTTGGTTGCGAGGTTCTTATTTTTTTGTGTAGGTGCATGGGACTTGAGCGTGATCTCCTACTGGATTGATACCTTGGTTCTCAAAAACTGAGGGAAATACTTATGCTACTTTGCTGCATCACCCTTTCCTCTTCAAGGGAAAACCAACGCAGTGCTCAAGAGGTAGCATGTAGCCGTAGTGAGTTGCTACCATGAACTTGGCGAGGGCCGGATACCCGAGAATGGCGTTGTACGGGAGGCAAATGTAGGCGACGTCGAATTCGATGAGCTCGGTGTAGTAGTTTTCATGCTTGCCGAAGGTGACAAGGAGGCGAACCTACCCCAAGGGAACGGTGGAGTCGTCAGTCACTTCTGAGAAGGGCTTGGTGGGGAGGAGTTGGTCGTAGGGCACCTAGAGCATCTCAAATGTCTCGATGGAGAGGACGTTGAACCCCACGCCCCCGTCAATGAGTGTTTTGGTGATGAGGACATTGCTGATGGTCGATGCACAGCGCATTAGGAGCGCTCCAGCGGCGACTGAGCACTTGAGTTGATCCAGAGCCGAAGCTGATGGCGTGCTTGGACCACCTAAGGGGACGCGATGCCTCGAGCTTGGGAAGGGCCACGTTCACCCCACGAGTGAACTGCTTGAAGATGCGATGAGAGGCGGGAGGCTGAGTGCCACCCAGGACGATGCAGGCAATGGCACAAGGCTCTTGGAAGTCCCCAGCCCCATCGTCTTGGCGGTTGAGGGAGTCCTGGATTAGGGGGTCTCCGGACAGCCGGACTATATCCTTTGGCCGGACTATTGGACTATGAAGATACAAGATTGAAGACTTCGCCCCGTGTCCGGATGGGACTCTACTTGGCATGGAAGGCAAGCTAGGCAATACGGATATGGATATCTCCTCCTTTGTAACCGACCTTGTGTAACCCTAGCCCCTCCGGTGTCTATATAAACTGGAGGGTTTTAGTCCGTAGGACAACATACAATCATACCACAGGCTAGCTTCTAGGGTTTAGCCTCTCTGATCTCATGGTAGATCAACTCTTGTAATACTCATATCATCAAGAACAATCAAGCAGGACGTAGGGTATTACCTCCACCGAGAGGGCCTGAACCTGGGTAAAACATCGTGTCGCCTGCCTCCTGTTACCATCCGCCTTAGACGCACAGTTCCGGACCCCCTACCCGAGATCCGCCGGTTTTGACACCGACATTGGTGCTTTCATTAAGAGTTCCACTGTGACGATAAGGCTCGATGGCTCCTTCGATCATCGCTAGCGATGCGGTCCAGGGTGAGGCTTTCCTCCCCAAACAGATCTTCATATTCGGCGGCTTTGCACTGCGGGCCAATTCGCTTGGCCATCTGGAGCAGATTGAGAGCTACGCCCCTAGCCATCAGGTCAGATTTGGAAACTTGAACTACATGGCCGATGTCCGCGAAGACTTGATCTTCGATGGATTCGAGCCCATGCCGGACGCGCCGTACAGTCTTGACGAGCACGACGTAACTCTGCCGTCAGACAATATTCAGGAGATCGCATCCGCAGCTACTCCGTCCATCAATCCAGAGCAAGTCGCGCCATCCGAGAGCGGAGGGATAGACCCCGCCATGGAGGCCGCACTCTCAGTGTAGATAGAGCCGGATACTAACTTCACCCCTTACGAGAGCCGTGCTGCTGAACCACTGGATTTATCTTCGGTCACGGACTCCGAGCTGCTCATATCCGCGCCCATCGGGTCCGACTGGGCGCCGATCATGGAGTTCACCTCCGCGGATATCTTTCAGCACTCGCCTTTTGGAGATGTGCTAAATTCATTGAGGTCTCTCTCCCTGTCAGGAGAACCTTGGCCGAACTATGTCTGGCTAGAATGGGATGCGGACGACGAAGAAATTCGCCGCCCACCCACCACCCACTTGGTAGCCACTGTCGAAGACTTAACCGACATGCTCGACTTCGGCTTCGAGGACTTCGACGGTATGGACGACGAAGCCGGAGACAAACCGGAACCACCGCCCACAGGGCGCTGGACCGCTACTTCATCACATGACATGTACATGGTGGACACCCCCAACGAAGCCAATGGCGACGAGAAAGCGGAGGATGACCCCTCCAAGAAGCAACCCAAGCGCCGACATCAGCGGCGCCGCCCTAAGTCCCGCCATAGCAAAAACAGCGATAACAATAGTCCACGCGACTCCGGCAAAGACGACAACTGCACCACCCCGGTGGCAGAAAACGATCAAGATGCAAACAGCAAACATAGTACGGATCCAACATACGAACACGATGACGCCAAAGATAAGCATCATCAATCCCCATCTGGGGAAGAAAACTGTCCACACGATGATGCACCCATCATCCCGGAAACACACTTGGAGCAAGAGAACCTCCGCAGAAGGCTTACTGCCACAGCGAGAAGCCTGAAGAAACAGAATCAAAGGCTCAAGGTCACACAAGATACGCTCAACAGCAAGTGGAACAAAGTAACAAAGTATGGTAGAAGCTACCACCCAAATAGCTATCCAAAGCGCAAGCTATTGCCGGAATTCACTACAAAAAATACACTTCCGTGATGAAACGTGTTTGTCATAGTAGGCCGCGTTTTCTGTCATGCATGTACATCCATGACAAATTTATGACAGAATCAAGATAGTCATACCTGTGCTGTCGTAGAAGTGTTCCATGACATTGCCAAAATTATCATCACGGAAGTGTCCACTTCCATGACGATAAATCACGCGTCACAGAAGTGCTTTCGTCAAGGGTGACCGACACGTGGCATCCACCGTAACGGAACGCCGTTAAGCTATCGGGTCAGATTTTGGATCCGATAACCCGTTAACAGCCACGACCAATGCCGATTTTCCATGTGTAAAATTCTCATTGGCTGACGGATCCAACGGGCGAGATGGGCCTATGATATGTTGACACGTGGATCGGCCCAAAAGTGGCCCACAAAGATTAAATGGGCCGACCCAACCGAAGGCCCATAAGATTTAGCGGACCATAATGGGTCGGCCCAGCTAAAGGCCCACAAAATTTAGCGGACCATAATGGGCCGGCCCAGCTAAAGGCCCACACGATTTTGCAGACCATAATGGGCCGGCCCAGCTAAAGGCCCACAAGATTTTGCGGACCATAATGGGCCGGGCCAGCTAAAGGCCCACAAGATTCTGACGACCATAATGGGCCGGCCCAGCTGAAGGCCCAACATTCTCTATCAAATCGGCCCGTCAACGGCCTGTCCTAAACTTGTCTTCAACGCGGCCCATGGTCACTTCTGGCCCGTTAACAGTCCGCTAAGTAATTGGGCCGAATTACGACCCGGTGTATTTCCGGCCTGTTAAAGGTCCGGCTTCATTTGGGCCCATTTACAGGCCATCAAAACTTTCGGCCCATAAACGACCGTGAAGGATTTGGGTCATATTCGGCCATGTCTGACATTCGGCCTGTTAGAGGCCCACTATAGCTTTGGGCCACTTTCGGCCTGTTAAAGCCGGACGTAAACCATGGGCCATATGTGTCCCAACGTCATATCGGGCCCATTAACGGCCCATATAGAAATGACGATAATCTAGCCCGACCGAAGTTCCGGCCTGTTAAAGGCCCGTGTATTTGGTTGGCGCATTTACGGTCCGTCCGAATTTCGGCCTGTTAAAGTCCAGTGGGTTATTTGGCACAATCAGGGCCCAATCTTACTTTCTGTCTATTAAAGGCCCATGTATTTTATGGGCTCGAGATATTTACACCTGTAAACAACCTATTTTTACTTGAGGGCCCAGATTATGTTTAGGCCTGTTAAAGGCCCACTATGGGCACATGCCTACCAGAAAAATATGAAAGCTTATGCTGATTTAGGCCCAGATATTTTTAGTGGGCTACATGCCAATTTTGGCCCGTAATCGTTTTTAGCCCAATTGGAATGGGCTCGACGAATGTTGGCTTGTTGGGCTCCTACGAAGCTTCCGGCCGATTACATTACTAAGATAAACCTACACTATACAAAAATAGCGTCGTAATTACTGCAGCCTGAGGCAGCATCATAAATGTTGTATCACAACAAAATAAATTCCAACCATACAACGAAAGGCCTGTTGGCATAAAGTTTACAGTCCTTCCAGATAAAAGCACCATTAGATGTATAGAAGCACAGATCATTTGACCTGAGTGCTAATGTTTCAGGCTGTAGAATCTGATGGAGCAGCACGATCTCCACCTTTTTTCCGCCATTGCTCTTGAACAACGAAGTGAATGTCTGATAGTCTGGTTTCAAAACCATTCATATCTTGATGACATTTCTCAACCACTATTCTTGTTTCCGAAACAACGTCCATTAGGGATTGGACTTGTGTCTGGAGCACAGATATATCATTCTGTCTAGCAGGAAGATTTTGTTCAGTAGGCGATTTGGATGAGGTTACCTTGACAACCAACCCAGAATTACGCAGGAAGGTGCTTTTTGCACTGTTAGTGGAGAGATACTGACGCACTGCTGCAAGAGGTGACATTGTGCCTGTAGTAGCCTCGTCACCTTCAGGTGGTTGTGGCTGTTCAACCATTTGTTCCATAGCTTCCTGAAAGTTTGAACTTATAGATTAGTGTACCAGATAAGTTACTAATGAGACAAAAACAAACAAAGTAGGTTAAACCTTTATACATAACTTATTTTGGTGAACTACTATAATACATTAGCATGTATTGTAATGCCAACTACATAATAAAATCACTTTCGGAACATATGTCCATGTAGCATGCCTACTATATTGTCTATTTCCTCACATTCATTGACATCTAAGGATAAAGAGACATGGTTTAAAGTAGGATGAACATAGTATGACATCATTCATATCATGGGCAAACAGATATAAAACAAACATGCTATTTTATCATTGTGTGCGCACATGAACATAACAACTAGATTACAGATCAAGACCAAAAGAATATCCTTCATCTCTTTTAAACCATGTAAGGTGAAATGATACATTAAGACAACTGCGAATAAAAGTGAAGAGAGTAACTGACATTGGCTGCAAACCAAGTAGTTAAATGAACACATCACAGTACCAATCAGTTCAAGGCAGCAGGAGTAAGGACTTACAACAACGGCTTGAACTGGTGTGCTCATGCCCTTCATCTTGCTAGTGTGGCAATCCTTGAAGATTTGCACTGCATTCGGTTCAGGTTCTTTTTGGTCCGTACGGGATTTCCTCTGTATTTGGAACAAGTCAATATAGATACGATAATATGGCACAAAAAAAGAAGGAAGTAGCAGCTATTTACAAGAGCCTCGCAGTGTGCAATATAGCTACAAGATCCTGTGGTCTGTTGGAATTTCACTTTAGAACGGTTGGTTTTGTTCTTCAAATAGTTAGCCTAGAAGAAGATACACTTGTAAGGCACATACATAAATACAAGTTCAATATGTGGTCTGATCAAATACATATAGCCTACTTGATACTTTGGATCAGACCAGTGTTTAACGAGGGATGTCCAGTCTTCATCTGTAATATATTCCACTGGAGATGTTTGGGCGATTTCATTGTTAGCCTTGCCTTCAAAGTGAGATTTTCTAAGGTGGTACCGATACTGTCGCAGAGCAGACTGAAAAACATGAGTGCATGCTTGTCTAGTTGCATCATCTTTCGGATCCAACTTGAACCTCATCTGTTGAAAAAAGAATGTGAGTCTTATTAGGAGGAAGCTAGAAAGTATGGGACAGAGCAAGCCAATATTACTAATTGTGATGAATAACATTACTTACGGATAAATGGTCAAGGAAGGCGTTAAACTGGGTATTGTCTTTCTCATTCCTGTACTGGATCCACGTTGGGAGGATACGTGCATGACACCTAACGGCAACGGCTGCCTCTGATACTAACTTGGCTGACTCTGTAGAATCACGTGGCCTTTTTAAACCTGCCTCAAAATGGATCTCCATTCTTCCTCCTTTAGATTTTGTTAATCTGTCAAGCATTATCCCTGATGTCTGTTTCCGCTTGCGCCGTGGTGCTAGTTCAACAACGAATATGGAAAGTGTTAGTGTACATCAAACTGTGAGAGTACATATAAAGGAGCATGCAACTGCAACTTGACTCGGTCAGGTACCGTCTTGGTGTTGATGCTCATGAGGTTCATCTGATCTTGCCAAGTCCTGTTGTGTCAACAGTGCTTTGGAAGTAGTGTTAGGTGTGAAGACAGCTTGGGAACTGGCTAGTTCCGGAGCAAATGAACGAGTAACTGGTTGAGATGCTGGTACAGTTGAAGCGGATGCTGCAGCTGGTGGAGCAGGTGATACTGTGTTTGTAGATTTAGCCGGTGGACTTGGACCTTCTACTGCACTATAAGTACCAGCAGAACCTTTTCCGTTTCACCGGACGAGTAACAGCACTCCCTACTATATTATTTTCCTTGCTCTTTTTTGACTTTGCCATGTCAAGCTGTACCCACAACACAAATGAATAAAATCACTCTTCAGAACTCATTGATGCATGATACAGACAAGCAATACTTTGATGTAAGACAACCGTATGAGGATGGAATATGTAAGAAAAACAGGACCGCTTGACATATTCACAGCTACGATGTGCAAACTAAGCAGAAGGATTTTCAAGAAAATAGAAGTAATGCAAGCTAGACACCATATGAAAGATGCAACCAATATTACTCTGCCAAGTTAAAAGTGTCTTGTCATAAGTGGCAATTCGAAAAATTAGAAGCAGTACAACATAGAAATCAATGCAAGATGCAACCACTATCAAACTACCATGTTAAAAGCGTCCAATCATGAGTGACTGATGCGGGATACACAACAGCAGTACTTTGATGTAAGAACATGGTATTATAGATAGATGCAGTGTATTCTAGACACACAAAGCCATGTCATATGCACATGTATAACGTATAAACTCAGCAGGTGCAATTTAATCAAAATAGAAGAAATACAGGCTAGACAACATATGCAACATGAAACCAATTATCACACTGTCAACTTAGAGCAAGCACCTGCGATGGTGGAGTACGGGAGATGAACTCATCATGTAGACTTGGGATTTCAACTTCATTAGCAGTAGCAGTGGCAAATCTAGAGAGTCTCTGTTTGCGTCGGTGTGGAGGACCACCAACATCCCCTAACTTACTCTTTTCCTTCCTATTTTCTGATATTGCCTTATGAAGTCAAAACCACATGAAGATGAATAAAATTAGCTCAGCATAACTGGTTGATGCATGATACAGACGAACACTACTTTGATGTAAGGAAAGCGCAGGATAGGAGGATGGAATATATACAAAAAAGACAGCGTTTCATATTCACACGTACGATAGCGTGTCTTATGGGTAAGTAATCGTTGCAGGTATAAGTTGTAAGCTACGTAGATGCAATTCAACATAATCAGAAGCAATACAAACTAGACATCATACGGAAAACACAACCACGTATAACAGTTCCAAGTAAGAGCAAGCACCGGTGATGGTGGAGTAGGGGAGATGTGCTCATCATGTACATGTATGTTCTAGAAACAGGAACACGTGTCATATTCACAGGCATTATGTGTAAAGTAAGCAGATGCAATTCAATTTAGAAGCAATACAAGCTAGACATCATACGCAACATGCAACCACATATAATAGTGACAAGTTAGAGCAAGCACCTGTGATGGTGGAGTAGGGGAGTCATCATCTACATAGCTACATTGACTGTCTAGCCTTGTGTTGTCTTGCGAATCTTGTTGAGAGGATGGCGGAGTAGAATATGTAGAGACCCCCTATTTGAGTTGCTCCGAAGGACCACCATCATCCACTGCCAGACTAATTTCCTTCAGCTATAATGATTTTGCATTGTGAAGTCAAACCGATAAGAAAAAAGGATTAGAAACACTGCAAGACACCATATGGAAGGTGCAATCATTATCACTCTGCCAAGTTAAAACTGTCTCGTCATAGGTGGCGTTCATCAAACTAGAAGCAATACATGCTAGAAATCATGTTCAAGACGCAAACCAATATCACACTGCCAACTTAAAGGTGTCCCATCATAAGTGACTGATGCAGGATACACAAGAAGAGTAGTTTCATGTAAGAACATGGTGTGATAGACAGATATAGTATGCACCAAAAATAGGAAAGTGTGTCATATTCACATGTATCATGTGTAAGCTAAGCAGATGCAGTTTGCACTAATTAGGAGCAATACGAGCTAGACACCATATGCAACATGCAACCAGATATCACACTGCCAAGTTAGAGCAAGCACCTTGGATGGTGGAGTAGGGGAGCGGAGACTTGGACCTTGTAATGCACTATCAGTACAAGGAGAATCGGTACAGATGCTCCGTTTACGTTGCTGCAGAGGACCACCATCATCACCTTCCTTACTCTTTTCCTTCCTCTTTCTTGATTTTGCCTTGTCAAGTCAAACCCACAAGAAAAAGGAATAAAATTTGCTCTTCAGAACTCATTGATGCATGATACGGACGAACACTACTTTCATGTAAGGCAGCCGCATGATAGGAGGATGGAATATGTATGAAAAACAGGACGGCGTGACATATTGACATGTATGATGTATAAAGTGTAAACTAAGCACAAGGTGCTTGAACTTGTTAGAATCGATGCAAGCTAGAAATCATATGAAAGATGAAACCAATATCACTCTGCCAAATTAAAAGGGTGCCCTAACAAATGTATTTAACCAAATTAGAAGCAATACATGGCAACAGGGTAGAAACAATATGCAATATGCAACGAATAAAGGTGACTCATCGTAAGTGATTGATGCAGGATACAGAAGAGAGGTAGTTTCATGTAAGAACAAGGTTAACACATAGATGTAGTGTGTACCAAAAATAGGAAGGCATGTCATATTCACAGGTATAGTGTGTAAACTAAGCAGATGCAATTTACCCTAATTAGAAGCATTACAAGCTAGACACCGTATGCAACATGCAACCACATATCACACTGCCAAGTAAGAGCAAGCACCTGCGATGGTGGTGTGGGGGAATTGCGGTGATCAACTAGAGAGCTACGTTGACTATCTTCATTTAGCCTTGCTGTTTCTTGAGAATCATGTGGGGAGGATGACACTGCACTCTTTAAACGAGTATGGGGTCTCACAGTAACCCACCCGGGTGACTGTCTCATCATAAGTGATTGACGAGGGATACAAAAGAGCATTAGTTTGATGTACAAACATGGTTAATAGACATATGTAGTATGTATCAAAAACAGGAAGGCATGTCATTATCAAAGGTATAATGTGTAAAGTAAGCAGATGCAATTTAACCAAATTGGAAGCAATACAAGCTAGACACCATATGCAACATGCAACCACATTTGACAGCGCGAAGTTAAAGCAAGCACCTGGGATGGTTGTGTGTGGCAATTGAGATCATTAACTGTAGAGCTACGTTTACTGTCTCCAACTGCTGACACTGCACCCGTTAGAGCGCTGGAACGCTTAGTGCTTATCTTCGAATTACACTGGAGAGACTTCTGTCTTTTCTTTTCTGCATTCATCAACACTGCGTCAGAGTCTGAAATACCCATGCATAAAAAAACAATACTGTGAGTATGGGTGAAGTGTGTGCACAATTAGTACAGTGTAAAGGTAGCATATAGCAGGTCGGTGAGAAATAAATGACGGGAGACATATGATAGCTCTACAACATGCATGGCACACTAAATTACTACAGGATTCTATGAAAATAACAGTCGACTGAAAGCAAATAGGTCAGTCCATTTTTTCTGCACCGTCCATGTTGGGGAACGTAGCAGAATTTTAAAATTTTCTATGCATCACCAAGATCAATCTATGGAGTCATCTAGCAACGAGAGTGAGGAGTGCATCTACATACCCTTGTAGATCGCGAGCGGAAGCGTTCAAGAGAACGGGGTTGATGGAGTCATACTCATCGTGATCCAAATCACCGATGACCGAGCGCCGAACGGACGACACCTCCGCGTTCAACACACGTATGGTTGGGGAAGACGTCTCCTCCTTCTTGATCCAGCAAGGGGGAAGGATAGGTTGATGGAGATCCAGCAGCACGACGGTGTGGTGGTGGAAGCAGCGGGGAACTCGGCAGGGCTTCGCCAAGCTCAGCGAGAGGGAGAGGTGTTACGAGGGGAGAGGGAGGCGCCAGGGGCTAGGGTGCGGCTCCCATGTGCCTCCCCACTATATATAGGGGTGGAGGGGCTGGTTTCTTGCCCTCCAAGTCCATTGGGGCGTTGGGAAAGGTGTGGGAAAGAAAACCCATCATTTCCCTTCCCCACCGATTGTTATCCCCCCTTTTTAGGGATCTTGATCTCATCCCTTCGGGATATGATCTTATTCCTTTTAAGGGGGGATCTTGGTGTGCCTTGAGCAGGGGTGTGGGGCCTTGCCACCACTACCCACGTTCATGTGGGTCCTCCCATGCAGGTGGGCCCCACTCTGGAACCTTTTAGAACCTTCCCGGTACAATACCGAAAAATCCCGAACATTTTCCGGTGGCCAAAATAGGACTTCCCATATATAAATCTTTACCTCCGGACCATTCCGAAACTCCTCGTGACGTCTAGGATCTCATCTGGAACTCCGAACAACTTTTGGGTTACCGCATACTAATATCTCTACAACCCTAGCGTCACCGAACCTTAAGTGTGTAGACCCTACGGGTTCGGGAGACACGCAGACATGATCGAGACGACTCTTCGGTCAATAACCAACAGCGGGATCTGGATACCCATGTTGGCTCCCACATGTTCCACGATGATCTCATCGGATGAACCACGATGTCGAGGATTCAATCAATCCCGTATTCAATTCCCTTTGTCCAGCGGTATTGTACTTGCCCGAGATTCGATCGTCGGTATCCCGATACCTTGTTCAATCTCGTTACCGGCAAGTCTCTTTACTCATTCCGTAACACATCATCCCGTGATCAACTCCGTGATCACATTGTGCACATTATGATGATGTCCTACCGAGTGGGCCCAGAGATACCTCTCCATTACACGGAGTGACAAATCCCAGTCTCGATTCGTGCCAACCCAACAGACACTTCCGGAGATACCTGCAGTGAACCTTTATAGCCACCCAGTTACGTTGCGACATTTGGTACACCCAAAGCACTCCTAGGGTATCCGGGAGTTGCACAATCTCATGGTCTAAGGAAATGATACTTGACATTAGAAAAGCTTTAGCATACGAACTACACGATCTTTGTGCTAGGCTTAGGATTGGGTCTTGTCCATCACATCATTCTCCTAATGATGTGATCCCGTTATCAACGACATCCAATGTCCATGGTCAGGAAACCGTAACCATCTTATTGATCAACGAGCCAGTCAACTAGAGGCTTACTAGGGACATGGTGTTGTCTATGTATCCACACATGTATCTAAGTTTCCTATCAATACAATTCTAGCATGGATAATAAACGGTTATCATGAACAATGAAATATAATAATAACCAATTTATTATTGCCTCTAGGGCATATTTCCAACAGTCCGATGTACAAAGAACGGGCAGATCGCCTTCATCTACCTCCAGCCAGTCAGTGTTGACGATCTTCCTCGAAACGCCAGCGACCACCGACCCAGTATTCCTCCCCTGCCTGCGCCCTCCCCTCGACCTCACCGCACCGCCGTGCTTAGCACCACCCCCCCGGCCATCCATTCAAGCCCCGCCGACCTCCAGAGCGGGCGCAAGCAGCTCCTGCGCCCCACATCCCGCTTCCCCGGGGAGCAGGCGGACTAGGTGCTCCGCGCGCCTAAGCGGGTGCTGCTTCTTTTAATTGCGGTTCGACTGACCCTGAATTGAAAAATCCAGGCGGGCTACTGACCTCTAGAAAAGGTGAAATAGTAAAAGGGAGGAAACCTTGTGCATTTAGTATCACGAAGAAGATGCAGTAAGAAGCGCTCAACTAGTTTCTTTCGTGGGATGAATACGATGTGAGCGGAGACGTAAGATTTGAACGAATATGGGAAGAGGAGTACCTCTTTCTGCTGGCAGTGCTGTGTCCTCCTTCTGTTTTTCTGACGATCTTCTTGTTGTTCGCCGGAAACCAGAAGTTGTGGAGGACGGTGTAGCCTTGGACGAACCCATGGCCAAGTTGTTGAGTGTGGTGCGGTGGCCGTCTGTCGGCGGCGGGGAAGCAGATCCGAGGCAGCGAACGACGGCGTAGCGGGAACAGCTCCGGTGTGGTGGACGGTTGCGATAGTGGAGCCGCAGCAGTGAGGCGCAGGACAACGTGGTCGGAGTGGTTCTGGTACGATGCACGTCGGTGTCGGCGTCGTGGAGGCAGCTCTGCCTCGGCTTCAGCTGCTAAGTCCTTGAGGGCGTTGTGGTTGCGGTTGCGTTGGACGACGACGTCGGGGTACCGGCTCCGGCGTGATGGAGGAGGGCGGCGGTGGATTGGCCGCTATGGGGTGGAGGACGGAGGAGACTGGGGTTTCGCGGCTGGTGGAGAGGGCGTTTTCGCGCCCACGGAGTATGAATGCGGAAACGGAGGGAGGCGGGGAACTAAGGGGGAACAATGTTTCGGTTTGAGACGCGCTTGTTTGAAATTTGGGGAAAGTTACAAACTTTCCCCCCATCTAAAATTTCAGACATATTGCAGGTTGGGGGTAGGACAGTCATGTTAGGTGTCCCAAATGTGGGCGGGATAGATTTCGGCCGAGTGCATGGGTAGGCGCCCACGGCGTATGAATGTTTCTCTCGCGTCTTGGTGAAGTTACAAACCTACCCCGGTTTAGACCTTTGGACATCGGGCCGATAGGCTACACGGGCCAGAGTCAGGACAGTAATTTCCTACCACCAAAACATTAGTCTCGCGCGGTTTCGAGTGACCAGAGGCCTATTTGGCGCTTCGTTCAATATTTGGGAGCAGAAGCATTAACGTTTTCGGTTCTCTTGAATTGAACTTTCAGGATTTTTCAAACTTCACAAATCTTTACTCTTGAAAATCCTAAAGCTATGATTATTTTGGAATGGAGGGGGTACATTTGAATATACATTGTACACGAGTATATATTAAAAAATATGCAACTTACCTCAGTTCATGCATGGTTCCAGATATAATCTCCTTGGTTGCAAAAAAAAGTTAGATATGCGTATGAATATATATATATCATGTTCAAACTCACAACAAAGATTGATGCCCCCTTTTACATCTAATTTACAAATGCCATTATCTCGGGTTCAAATAGATGAATGCACTTCCTATAATTCGAATCTTCGAAACCCCCTTTATGTTGAATTCGACATGTATTCTATTTCATAGCTAGCAATTTGGAATGTATCCATGCAAGTGACAAATGTATAAAGTTCTTCACACTAACAACATGGAGTGCACTAATTAATGTTTATATATGAATTGCAAAAGCATCCATTGCCTGTATTTCAAACCGCTCTCACTCTATGGATCGATAATATGAAATAAACACATGCACATGCTAGAATTCAATTGCAGTTGAAGAAAGAGCCTACTCATGGTACTGTATATTAGTGATAGGGGTGTGTACAAAGTACACGTGAATACCAGGCATTGTGCGTGTGTGGATACTATCGAAGAACTAGCCCCCAAGCTTGTATAACATACTAACAGCATATGGTTACAAATCATATATAGTCGGCTTATCACCAGTGGGGATAGAGTCCTCCGCGACTCTGGTAGCTTCGTGTTGTACGCCGAGTCCTCCACATGGGTCTTCGTATAACACGTCTTGGTCCAACCTATATGTGGCGCAGGATGGAACCGACCCATGAGTCTTCATGTTGACCCACCACAACTAGAAATGATGTGCCCACCACACCACACACGCAATCGGCCACTAAGAGAATAATCATATACAATAGTACAACGGTATCTAGCTCACGATACATCTCCATATTTTGTTGATGACACTGACGGACTTTGCATTTGATGCGTGCTCCGTATTTTCTTGACGACACTTACGGTCATTGTATTTGAAGCGAAAGCACGATATGGTCACTAGACTTCATTATAAGCTCATCACGGTCACCACATACATTTTGTCGTGCTAACCAACATGTGGTTGGATGGTTAGAGGACAGTGGTTTCTCGAGCCCACCAAGGTTAAAGTCCCGGTGCTCGCATTTATCTTGTGTTAATTTTAGTATTTTCCGGTGACGTACGTTCAGTGGGAGGAGACGTTCCACTCGACTATGAGGCACCTATGGTGACTTCATAAAATCTCAAGATCATATATGCTGGCCCACTCTCTCGAAGGTGCTCATAGGGGTCGGGTTCGTGTGTGTGCGCTTATAGCGGTGAGTGCTTGCGCGTATATATGAGCCCTTGCGTCTGTACCGTGTTAAAAAAATACATATCATGATTATACGGTCATTGGCTCACCCGTACAACTCCGTATTTTGTTGATGACACAATCAATTAACCAGTCAAACGTTCCACGCGGCGCAACTAGTGTTGCACCATCGGGGTGCGTAACCATGGGGCCCACCTGTCAGCCCGTATATGAAAGAAAGAAATGGTAGTTTGAGTCTGTACTGTGTTAATAAAATAGGAGTACATTTTAGGGTGATCGTACGGTCACTGGCTCACCATACAGCTTCGTAATTTGTTGATAACACGATCAATTGACCAGTCAAACGGTCCACACTTAGCAGCGCACATTACCATAGGGCCCACCCATCAGCGCGTATATGAAAGACAGAAATGGTAATAAATTAGTGGTCGGCAGGTATTCGAAGTCG
The DNA here is from genome assembly GCF_002162155.2 of Triticum dicoccoides. Lineage (NCBI taxonomy): Eukaryota > Viridiplantae > Streptophyta > Magnoliopsida > Poales > Poaceae > Triticum > Triticum dicoccoides. The sequence goes on along the minus strand of NC_041388.1, from coordinate 394,990,352 downwards.
TGAGACCTCTGGTTGGCAGTCACCGGTGGTTGGGGGCGTTCATTGGGCGGTCGGGTGGGGATCCCCGGAGAAAAAGCTCGGCG
>NC_041388.1:394978955-394990055 GCF_002162155.2 Triticum dicoccoides | reverse complement strand
CCGTGTGCAGCGGGGGCTGGCGGTTCGGCCGGTGGTGGCTGGCGGCTCCGGGGGGTGGAGTTTGATGATAAACCGAAAGCCCTTGATTTCGTATCCAACGGCTGGAAAATCTAATGACCAGAGATGAAGAAGTCAGTCGACTGACGTGTAGCCTCACCCCGCACGTACACATGCACGCACGCAAGACATGCACGCATGTAGGCGTGCAACACTGACACGTACACACGCACGCATGCTGGCGTGCAACACTGACACGTACACATGCACTCACGAACACACGCACGTACGCACCCATGCATGCAACACTGAAACGTACCCTTGCACCACGCAACACTCGCACGCCTGCATGCACACAGCACACGACGCAAGACACACGTTCAACCTATACGTGCATGCACCCTTTGTTAAGGACATGGATTGTTATGGGTATTAATCAATCTTATCTGTGATAAGCAGAACATTGATGTTTGCAGCGGTCTTTATGAATCACAACGTATCGAACAAGCTATCAACATAGTAGGCTTATCTACATGAAAAAGATGATGTCACACTCAATGAACAATCATCAGTTTATGAAATGCCCGCTTCTGACCGCCCTGGCCCACCAAAGGTTCCTCTGCTGTGCGCTGCCTGCGTTGGGTCACTGACATGCAGGCCATGCACCCAAAGAGCCCACACGTTAGTGGAAAAACGGCGTGGTGTCCTAGGTCAGAGTCGAGGGCGCCACTCGCGGCACGCCCGGCTGAACACGCCTCCGTGCCGCATTCAAATGCCTCCATGAAACCTGCCCGTGTGGAAGCCGAGAAACCCACTCTGGACACACGTCCATTCATGACCGGGCCAGCGTTAAACGCAACGCCGGCCGAGCTCCTCCCGTCCGCCATCTATTTAATCTCCTATTTAAACGAGGCCAAACGCCGGCCGAGAATCGCACACCTCCACCGCTCCCCTATCTCCTCCACCATTTTGTCCACTCTTACAATGGCTTACGAAGAGTAGTTATTCCGCATCCAAGCCGGCTGGGTAGCCCGCTGGATATGAGCTATGCAGCTCGCTGATCCACCTCCCGCCCCTCGCCCGATAGAGCCAGTTGCCGCCCCAAGCCGGCGCGCAGTTCAACAACTCGCCGCTCCAGGCCATCTCGACGAGGAGCAGCGCACGGGCGTCGTTGCTGCCGTCCATGCCACTGCCTCGTACCGCGTCTCCTGTTTCTGTGGCCGAGACTCCCATGCCGGCGGCCGCGCCATGCAAGCAGCGATAGAAGCCGGGTACGCGGAGAGCGGCGAGTCGGTGGTCAGCGCATCCGCGTCCGCCGCCATCATCAAGGAGAAGTAGAACACGGGAGGCCGCCGCCACTTGGGTCCCATGAAGGCCACCGCGGAGGCGATGCCGGCGTACACAGTAGGTGTCTTGCCGGATCCTTTTATTGCGAGGACCTTCGTCGACCCCGCATGGGCTCCACAGAAGAGGGCAATGTTAGGATGAACTCGAGCCGGTGCCGGCCATGGCAAAGTAGTCACCAATATTTTGGCTACCCCGGGCAAGATCCAAACAGCCCCTCCCAACAGATTCAAATCCCTCGTTCACCGTGGAATTTTGCCATGTGTTGTTTTCATGGACTAGCAAGATGCCCGTGCATTGCACCGAACATCAAGATGCATTTTTTACAAACTCCCGCATGCATGCAAGGGATAATTAATGTCCTCCTTTGCTAGTACCACGAGGCAAACACCATTAATATTGCATAGATTAGTGTTAGTGGCCTTGTATATCTGCAAATTGTAATTTTGATAGTGGCCCTTTGTATATAAAAATGGAGGGAGAAAGATGAGAGATAAGGCGAGGGCGTGGTGGTGACTGGTGGTCGGACTGGGCAGAGGCATGGGGATGGACAGCGCATTATGTCTAGGTTTGTATCTCTCTCACACACACCCACGTAGGTGGGGGACGTGCACGAAGAGAAGAGGTGCACGCACGGCACACGTACTCCCATCTGTTTCCAAACCACACCCGCACGGGTACATGGTGGAGCTCATTTCTGTACGAAAAAGGCAGCCCACGTGGTAATTTGGCACGTGTACTGGTTGTCCACTTGGTGGAGGGAGGATCGTCTGCCACGGGTGAACAAACAAATTGCGACTTGACGTGTTATGTTAAATTAAAAAAAAGAGGCAAACCATGTGGGGCCTACCTTAGAGGCAAGGCTCTATACACTAGAGTACTTTTGATGTGTCCCGTCAACTCGTAGAACGAGGAGAAGCTTGCTTAGTACGCCGTCTCCCCCGCCCACGGGCGCGGTGGCTCGCAGGATGAGGTGAAGCTTGCTTACCACACCTTACGCTCGCTCCCTCGCCCACGCGCGCGGTGGCTCACAGCCCGAGGAGAAAATTTTACTACTCCCTCCATTTACTCCTCGTCCCTACTACGTACTTTGGTTAGTACTCCCTCCATTTACTTATACAAGGCCACTATAAAAAAATACATTTTGCATCTATACAAGGCCACAAATAGTAATCGAGACAAAAGTTACTACTCCCTCCTTTCCAGTTTATGGCTCAATTTCAAAATCTCTCCAACCAAGGTAGACTGTGAGTGGTCGAATTAATTTCGTAGTTTGCACAAGTAATTACTATGCTCGTTTTTCTCAAGAAGTTGTGTTTACCGAGGCATTAATTAGAACGAATGCATGAATGACCACTAAATTTCCATGAACTTGTACATGCATTGGTTAGTTTCCTCTTGACACTGCTTGCGTCGGGTGATCTAACGCACCTCGAAATCCAACATGTAATGGTACTACTAGTATAGTAGAATTGAGACTTATCAAACGGAAAAACGAATGTTTTTTAGATGAGCCCTATAAACCCTAGTGGGCACGTATTCCGTAAAAACAGATTTTTCCAAAACTAAGTCGCTCCCTTTCATGAATTCTGTAGTAGTATACTCCTCCGTCGACGCTCCCTTTCATGAATTCTATACTTCCTGTCGCCGACATGTGGGACATATAGCAATCGGGTCGACATGTCAAGCACCTAATAACAGTGCAGAACAGCAGGGGGGACGCACCGCACTCGTACCGGCCCAGTAGTAGTAATGAGCAATGAGACGTCAAATCACAATGCCGCACTTTCCCAGACGGAAGAAGCAACCCTTATTTCACACTTCGGTTCGCCATCATCTCACACCACGTACTAGTATCGCTTCTACCTCAAGAGGGACACGCGCATCGCCTTGGTACATCATGACACGTGGGACCGCATGACAGGCCATGCTCCCCCGCCGATCGCTTGGTAAAATCACCTCATTTTTACTATACTTCCTCTGTATCGGTTTACTACATGGCATGCACGTCGTTCTAGGTTGAGAATTTAACTGGCTATATATGTGATGAATAGTACTCTAGCATTTTAAAAAATGTATACTTTTGTATAGTAGTACTATCGATGGATTGCGCCATGGAGCAAAACTTGAAAATTAAAAAAGGTGGTACATATAGAGAGCGCTCGTTGCCAAATTATGCATATAGTACTATTAAAAAAGCTAGTACATGCTTAATTGGGGTGCTAAATTCAATTAAAGAAATACTGGTAGTATGTACATACTGAAGAGTTAAAGTAACGAGAAGAAACATAACATAGTTCTGCTGGGGGCTCAGCACAACACACCCCTCAAATTAAACTAAGCACACCTGAAATTAAACTATGCAACTAATTCGGTAGACACTGCATTAGAAGTTTAGAACCACCATGAGCAACGACACTGCCACCATACTCGGAGTCCTCGTCCACATCCTCGACTTCGTCCTTGTCCCTATTCCTCTTGGCCGATACTTCTTTGCTTGAACCGCACACTTGGCTGTTGCTCTTCATCCAACCCTTGTAGATATTGAAGCAAAGGTAGCCATCCATTGCAGCGTAGTGGATGTGGTCTATATCTAGTACATTCCGCTGCTATGCATGACGATGAAACGTGTATGGAGGTTTCACCAGTTTACCGTACAAAGGATGAACCATGGCTCCTGCCAGGGTCAGCATTGAAGGCTGACGAGAGGGCACCAGCCGATTCTTTTGGAGGTCGAAGGGGTTGCCTACAACGAGGCCTATCCGACCCAGGATTTCTTTGTCGTTACCAAAGTCTACAGTAACGAATTTGACTAGGTTGCTCCCGAGGAAGTCCTTAAAATCCTAGCACTCAACGTCGGCATGGCATATGTGGTAGACCAAGCATAAGTCATGCACGCAAACCTAGATCACAGCGGGCTTCTTCCTCTCTTCGTCCTTTATATCCTTCTCTCATCCCAGGACTGTGGTGTACTCAACATCTAGCCTAGCGACCCACTCATCATCTGAGTTTTCGAACATGCGTCTGAAGCGAGAAGGGCATCCTTTCACCGTCGCGGAAGAACGGATGTAGATGACGTCAAACTCATCGCCGGTGATGGTTCTAACCTTGTACTCACCGCCGATCATGGAGATTTGGGACGCCATGGATTTGGGAGGAGGGTTAGGATTAGTGGAACTGCCGTAATGTAATGGACAAGACGACTAGGAGCGAACCGCCATAGTATTGAAGGACGTGCGTGGACGAGTAGGAGCGAACTGCTTGTTCGAACAACAGGGTAGTGGCTTTCCATTTTCCCATGATACGGGCTTCCGAGAGCCCTTGGATCTGAGATCGAACGGTTGCATGGCGTGATTCTAGACCTATGGGTGAATATCCTATCCTGGAGGGTTATTCTGCAAATTTTCAGCAACTTAGCATGCGACCGTTTGATCTCAGATCCAAGGGCTGCCAGCAGCCCGTATCATGGTCGCGCCTACCACGACCATCGCGTCGCTCGCGCGGTCGTGCCCTTGGATATTTAACACGGTGCGTTAGGCTATCTAATGTTGGCATGTCATACATAGTCATCACTTAGTCACTCATACTACAACAAGGTTGGCTATAAGTGTATTTTTTTGTTACTCCTCTCTATCTCTTTCTTCATACTCAAGGAAGGATTGGTGCTAGTAAGCACGTGTATTTATTGCATTTGCCAAGGAGTGACCTCTTCCAATGAAATGGTGTTGCTAAGTTTGCTTCATTTAATTAGCTATAGTCTCAAAATTGTCTTTTCACCTAGGTACACGTGCTTAGCACTGTTTCTTCCTTGGGTCGCCAAACTAGTCTCTCTCTTCTTGATTAACTTGCCACATCAGACTTTATGCATATGTGGCAAGCTTAAGCACCTGCAGGAGCAAGTAAAAGTAAGTACAATAGTGCACTTTACATGGCATTTTTGCATATGTGGAGGAAATAGAGGCAAGGAAAAAGTGGATAAGTGGGCTCTCATGCAAGAGCCAGCCTCTACTACATGGTGGAGCATTGGGAGAGGCACCTGTATGGAGGTGGTCAGGAATCTGGGAGACTCACGCCGGTCGTAGCGCCGCAGTTAAAATGATAATGGCAAGTCAAATCACGGGGCCCCACCTGCCAGCAGTAACTCGCTGTCAAATCACACAGCCCTACATTTGTTGTAGCTACTCCCTCGTCTTCTCGCATCTCTGTCGAACCGACTAGGCAGAACTGCCCCACCGCCTACCGCGCAGGAAAAGCCCCGCCCTCGACTTTTAAATACAACTACATCCGCTTAAGAATCCAATGATATACTTTTTGTGACATAGTAACTCCTATTTAGTTAGTCAAATGGATGACCTAGAACTATGTGCTGGCCCTATAAACCGAGACGCCTAAAAATAAAAAAAAAACGAGACGGAGAGGGTAGTTCAGCACGTATCTTTTTAGATCAATATAGTCGGGATTCACCAAGGAGCAAAACCAAGTGGTAGGCTGCTCCTTTCGTGTTGGCGTAGCAACTCAAGCAGGGTCAGTCCGCACATGAAATGGCGACACACTTAACAGGACCCCTTTGGCCGACATGTGGCTCATCCGCCGTCTTGTTCCACGTGCGATGCACCAAATTACAGTTCGGAGCAGCGGTTGGAATTGGAGGCACCCCGGTCGTAGTGCCGCAGTAGTAGAAAATGAGCGACGAGGGGTCAAATCACAAAGCCCCACCTTTCCCGCATTAAGCTGGACGGACGAAGCAACCATCATTTCACTTAGGGTGCAAGAGCATAAAGAAAAGAGAAAACAATGATGCGTGCGGCAGCTACCTAGGGCACCCTAGGGTAGGGGTCTCCACTGCAGATCCTTTTTTTGAAAGCGCCTCCACTACAAATCGGCTTCTCCCTCGTCCTCTTGAAGAAAACCGATGATGAGTGCGGCGGTAGGGTTTATAGGAGTACTACGGCGTGCTGGGCCACGTCGTAGTAAACGGGTTCGAGCCGACGCCTTAAATATGTGTGGGCCACTTGGTTTTACGGGAATGAGGCAGCATTTTGGGTTCGGGGACCAGTGGAGATATAGTACGTACAAAAAATTGTGGACGTAGGTTCGACTGAAAGGCAATGATGCATGGGCCCTGCATTTTGATATACCTGGGGCCGCGTGAAATTTGCTACTCTACTCAAAACTACTAGTAAGGTACTCCCTCCGTCCATGAATAAGTGTACTTCTAGCTTTTGTCTTAAGTCAAAGTTTTAAAACTTTGACCAACTTTATAGGGAAAAGTAGCAGCATTTATGACACTAAATTAGTATCACTAGATTCGTTTTGAATTGTAATTTCATAATATATCAATTTTATGTCATATATGTTACTACTCTTTTGTATATATTTGGTCAAAATTTTAAAACTTTGACTTAGAACAAAGGCTAGAAGTACACTTATTCACGGACGGAAGGAGTACACATGTATTGAACGCATGAGATTTCTAAACCAAATTATGAATAAATACACACTATAGCATGTAAAGCTTTGAGTCATATATGCATGATGTAGATGTTCGTTTAGTTCTTATAGTTCATCTCATTCAAAATCAATAAGTTTTATAAAAATGTTAAGATTCATGGGGTTGTGCATTGTACTCCCTCCGTTCCAAAATAGATGACCCAACTTTGCACTAACTTTGAGTTAGTGCAAAGTTGGGTCATCTATTTTGGAATGGAGGGAGTAAATCATAAAGTAAAAAACAAATAATGGCAATTCATTTAGAAAAAAATAATCAATTATGATACAGAAGATTCTAGAACAAAGGAGAAGTGCTTGTGTTTTGAGGTGTGTGCATTATGCTTAAGTTCAACCATGGAGTCTTCTAAATTGTACATGTGGCAGATCTGGTGGAATGTTGATGATATCCAACGGCCAGTAGTGCTCGGATTTGCCTATCTCTGCACTGTCGGGTTAGCTTCATCCAGCGACCATCTTTCAAAGTTATTGGCACACTATATAGTTCTTGTGCCATAGTTGCATGTTTTGGAAAAAAGCTACTAATGGGTTGTACTATCTATTTAGGAATATAAGATGTATACATGGAAGTTGTAGGGAAAGAGATGACATGGAGCATCTCAATTCCTATGAGTAGGGATTGGAAAAGAGATGTCATTTGGTTCACATCATAGGAACTTTTCTATTGAATCTAGAGATGACATGTATCTCAATTCCTATGAGGAGGGATTAGAAAAGAGATGTAATTTGGTTCATATCATAGGAACTTTTCTATTGAATATACACTAATGTTTATTTTCCTTTGAAAATAAGGGAGTATAGGAATCCATTCATATGAACCAAGTGGCTCTAAAGCTATAGAAATGATATCATGTTTATTTCCTTTGAAATGTGGAGTATATGAATATATTCCTATGAACCAATTGGCTCTAAAGGAAAAAATCCTATAAAAATCATATCATATAGAGTTCCTATGATATTCCTCGACACTAAAGGATGCTTGAAATTGCTGCGGGTGATACGATGGTCTTTATTTGTAGACTCCTCACCCAACTTTATAGTTACCTCTCAAAGATGAATGAAATGACATATACATGGTATTCTACATGTGCAATTTGGTACACGAAAACTCGATAAAAGTTTGCGAGGTTCGAATTTTCAATAAAGCTATATGCACTGCATTTTGGAATGGATGGAGCATACGACAATTGCTAACACTCACGTGGAAGATTTGTGTGTAGGAGGAGTGGTTGTTCTGTTAAATGACATGGCAAAACTGACACTATCGGATGCCGATCTAATGGTTCTTACGGCGTTCGTCAGGAAAAGGCTTGTGGTGAACGTTTGTCGGATAATGATTTACGCACACATGCATTGCATTGATACGTGCCCCCCTCTCTCTCTCACACACACGCACCCTCACGAGTCACGACTCTCGCGAGTCCTCTCGCAGACTCGCACGTCGCACCCACTGTCTATCTGCAGGTAGACGTCACGCACATATGTGCTCTTCACACCCTACCCTCAGAACTTCTAAAAAACAAAAGACGGCTTGCGCATTTTATTTTAGCTCACACGTCACACACTTGTACTATTACTCTTGCGGCGAACGTTCTTTGGGCATAGTATATTGTACTCTCATGAAGAGAAGCGGTGCACGCATGCACTAGTTCTCTCACATCCACTCGCGGGTACACGTAGGAGCGCATTTTTTTGAAGCTGGTACAACAAAATCACTCCACTATATATAAAAGCAGGAGCCTTAGCGCTTGCTTTACTAGGGTTCCCCTCATTCACTCTCTCATGCTCTCCAGATCTAAGCAACACATAGGTGGCCACACTCTCTCTCAGCTCACGGCTGGTCACAAATCCGGTCGGACAACCTCGACCGGGGCAGGGGTGTAGGTGCATCGTTCACGCTGTCGTCGGCGGCGAGGGGGGAGACCAACGGCTGCCCGCGCGTCCCGATCGGCGGCCGTGCCATTCTCTCCGAGAGAGCGCCGGCTCGGGAGGGCCTCCAACCCCTTCTTCCTCCCTATGGTATTGTGGCCAAGATGCGGCCTCCCGACGCCGTCTTTGCGACATGCCGACGACCCTCGGGTATATATTCCTTCGAAACCTGCCTTGCTCTACTACCCCAGCTCCTTTCGTGTGGATCCTTTTCTACTTTCGTCCGTTGTTCCAAAGCCACCTAGACTTCTACTATTATTAGAAGTAAAGCTATTTCATACAGTCGACTCAAAGCGTTGGTTCAAACAGGGAAGAAAGTGGGAAAGCTGTAGCATGAATCTAGGACTTGGTTCTAAGAGGAAACGGGGGAAAGTAGTAATATCTGTCACTGTTTAAATAACCATAGTTCTTATTTGCGCAAACAGGGATGTCTGTCTCCATATCATTTCGGGATGTCTGTCTCCGTATCGTTTCTATCCACGCAATCAAAAGCACACACCTCAGTTTTAGTACAACTGCGCAAAATGAGATGGCTATCCCTTTTTGCCGTCATCTAACCTCCTGTCTTCAAGGTATCCCTACATTGGTAGTAACTAAGGTAGAATGACCAACGCAATCTAAAAGAAGCTGATTCGTACGTTTTACTTCCTGATTGTAGTGCAGGGACGAGCGAAAACAACTGCATCCTAGTCCGGAATGCACTTTCTACCAGTTCATCCATGGACCGAGGACTAGCTGGCATGGCTACACGGCGGTTTTTTGGACAGGTGCGCGGACAAGAGGCATTGTGGTCTGCTTATTTCTACAAATAGCGGTGCTTAAATTTAGTGGAATGCACAAGAATTTCACCTGGTCAGTACACTGCATGGTTCAGTTCAGCATTCCAGCTGAGACCACAATTATAATTGGTTATTCTGGAATGAGAGAACCTAACCCTGAATGGTGGCAACAAGAAAAAACCAGAGTGAACTCCAGGAAATTTAAGCCTGTCGGGAGGCCCTTTGCTCATAGAGAAGCCTTGCTTGTTTTTTCCTGATTTGTAAACCTTCTCACAACTTTGTCTTTTGTTATGAACTAGTATATGTTTGATATGTTCTATGAATCATTGAGATGTATAAAATTGCTGAACTTATGCTTTTCAAGTTTTTTATGAAGACGAGTTTAATGTGAGTGTTCCACATGAGCGCTGGACTAGCGTGTGAATGTTTGGAATTTATTACATTGTGGCCTCAATTAACTGCATGAACCACTGTAACAAGATACATAGTTGCTTATATGTCAGACAGCAGATTGTTGATTGTTAGCTGGTCGATAGCCTAGTGTTGAAGCGAGCTGAGCCAATGTGCTGTGTTTTGCACAACTGCTTACAAGTGGGGTAGCACCAACAATGTTTACAAGTACTTATGTATACGTCGGCACACGGTTCTCGAACGAGTGCTCTATTTCATCAAAACACACACTGCTCGTACGATAAACCGTGACAACTTATGTCTTACCATGCCATATTCATGAAAAAACTAGTGAGGACGCATCTGTTTCAGCAACAATTACGATGGTTCTCACATGATTTACGAGCACACAAAAGTAGCAGCAGTTCCCATAGACGGATTCAAACAAAGTACTAGCCCTAGAGGGGTCGATAACAGGCAAGGTTCGGATAATTAGACACAATCCAAACTACCATTAAACACTAGCTGGGGCAACTATTTCATGCCTCGATCTAATTTGGGTTGGACACAAGACGGACCTTGCCATGAACATCATCGAGGACGTCCTGCAGCAGCTCAATCCTGTGAACCTTCATGAGGACAACCTTGTGGCCTTGCCACTGATAAACTTGTTTGTGGAGGCACGCCACGTCATCTTCCTGCGTAAGCTTGACAAGAACAGTATTCCTCACAAACGAAGGAGTAGCTTTGAACTTCTTGTGCTTCAGTACACCCTAGACAACACGCCTGACAACAGTGAGGCTGGAATACAACTCTTCATTGGTATAACTGCAAATGGCTTCCAGGATCCAACAGCCTAAGAACTCTGTTTTCCCAGTGTGTATATTCAGGTCGTCCGCCTCATAGCGAGTGGCATGTACAACCACACAATCCTTGTCTGCATCAGGGCTCTAATTGAAACAGAAACAAATTCTGAATTACTTTTCAGTATAAGAAACACACGTTATTTAAACCACTACGTATACCATGGCATAGAAGCTAATAAAATTTTGCATTATTAATCAACACATACTTCCTTTTCTAAAAAAATCACCACATACTTAGATGAAGAACCACAATCGAGATCGTCAAAGAAGGAAATCACCTTGGGCAG
>NC_041388.1:394922199-394978574 GCF_002162155.2 Triticum dicoccoides | reverse complement strand
TCGCCTCGGTGGTTGCCTCCATCTTCTTGGAGCTCTCTGTCTCGTGGGGATCAGCCTCCCGCGTCTGCTCCAATATCGGCAGATCTTTGCCTGGTTCTCCTTGGTCCATCATGAAACTGACGAATACTAGGAGACCACTGAAAGCAAAACACAATCGCAATGACAATGAAACAAAAAAGAGAGTGAGGATCGGTTACTGCTTTGCAAAAGTTCTTTTTTTCCTCTGAACGAAAATATACCAACATCACGGATCCGCTTACCTTCCCTTCGTTCGGAGAGAAGAACAATGGAAGATGCAAGTGTTGCCTTTCTTGAAGACGGTGAGGGAGAAGGGGATTCAGCGAAGAGTGAAATGATGGTTGCTTCGTCCGTCAAACTTAGACTATGGGGAGGTGGGGTTTTGTGATACGACGGCTCATTACTGTCGCGCTACGACCGAGGTGACTCTCCGCCTGCATACTGCCTTCTAATTTGGTGGATGGCATTTGGGCCCGTGCGTTGCATGGCCCGCATGTCGGTGAACAAAAGTATAATGACATTCAGTAGAGGGAGACGTTTCAATGACCTAGGAGGAGCCAGAAGCGGTAGAGTGTCTCCACTGTACTAGTAGTAATTGTTTTTCTAGGTAGTTGTAGAGTGTCTCCACTGTACTAGTAGTAATTGTTTCTTGGGTCCCAAGACAAAACAGCCCATCCACATTAGTAAATAGTAAAATCAATTCAAAAGCCCATATATTTACTGAATGAGATGCGCTACCCACACCCAGCACACCACCCCCCCCCCCAAAAACCTGGGTGCTCTTCTTCCTCCTCGCTCCTACAGAAAACCCCGGCTCCCCTTCTTCCTCACTCCTACAGAAAACCCCCAGCTCCCCTTCTTCTTCGCTGGCACTACAACTAGGCTCGTCATTCGTTACTCTGCTCAAATCCGTGAGCGCGACACGACGCCCTCGAGGAAAATGGAGTCGGTTGACCCCAGCGCCAAGAAGATGAGGCTCCCGCCAGCGGCGACGCCTATTGTAGATCCCGCACCCGGCAGCGCGGGGAGAACCGGAGACCCCGCCCCCACCGGATCCCAGGAACCCGTAGAATCTCTGGTGGACCGCATCAGTGATCTCCCGGAAGCCATCCTTGGGGAGATCATCTCGCTTCTCCCCACCAAGGATTGCTGCCGCACCCAAATCCTCTCAATTCGGTGGCGCCCTCTATGGCGCGCCATTCCCCTTAATCTCGACTGTCGTCAACTATCTCTCTTCAATGATTTTGAAATCCCTAGAGCCATCATCTCCTCCCACCAGGGCTCCGTTCAAAGCCTCTACATCCTGTCATGCTACCTGAGCAAGCATAACATGCCCTGCACGGTGGACGCCTGGCTGGAATCCCCTGAATTCACAAAACTACAGCTGCTTGAGTTCTACTATTCCCCTGGAATTCACATACCACATACCAAACGCCATGAACTTGTGCCCTCAGCACCGATGTCCATCTCGGGGTTTTCGTCCTCTCTCCACACCGCCACCTTTGTGCAGTGCTACCTACCAGACAATCTGGTACTAAACTTCGACTCCCATTTCTCAAGAAACTTTCACTTGTGCGGGTTCGTATATCGGAGGCCTCAATGCACAGCATCATCCACTCCAGTTGCCCTACGCTGGAGTGCTTGGTGCTTCTTTTCACAGTTAGAATCGGTTGTCTCCAAATAAAGTCGCCTAACCTTGTAAGAATTGGAATTTCTTTTGATGGAAGGCAGCTCATCATCCAAGATGCCCCTTCACTTCAAAGGTTGATCCTTGATTCTAGTTATTCACCGTTGCAAATAACCGTCCTCTCTGCGCCTAAACTGGAGACCTTGGGTGTAATACATGATCTCTGTGCTCATTTCAATATGGTGTTTGGCTCCACAGTTCTTCAGGTACTTTATATTATCATCTACACTTGTAACCATAAGCTGCATTTTAAATTTCTGCGCATAATTTATATATCATCTTGGAGTACACATTTTGTACTAATATTATGTTCTATGCTCAATGAAGAGTTTCTCCATGGATGGCCTATCAATGGTGCTGGATTCTATCAAGATCTTATATATCCAAATGAATAGTTTTGATCTGAACAAGATTATTGGCTTGCTGCAATGCTTTCCATGTCTGGAGAAGTTTTATATAAAGGTGATAATTTCACGCACACTGGAAGCCCGCATATAGTGTACTAGAATTAACCGTTCAGCTGTTGCTCTTTCGACACTCTTCTTTTAGACCTTAACTGTTTTCAATCTTCATGTCTATTTAGGCAACAGGACGGGGTAAGAAAGTTATAACCAATCTGTGGATTCGTAAGCATCGGGATTTTCTCACTTCTCATGAGATTCGATTGAAGACAATAACGCTAGAACAATATGTAGCCAACCATGCAAACACAAGATTTGTCACATTCTTCCTGCTGAATGCGAGGTTACTATTGTCCATCAGGCTTAAGTTTATCAGCAGCATGGTTTTGATGGATGGGTATGTCGAAGACCAAAAAAAGGAGTGTCAGGTGGGCAAAAGAGCTTGTGAACGTGCCGGGCTTCTATTTACAACATATTGTGGTCATAATCCAGTAAATTTTACGACCCAAGATGTTCATTCTATGGACGTGACCGATCCATTTGACTATGACTACCGAAAACAGTGCTGGAGTTAGATGTTGTTGCCCTTTTCAATCTGGTTTTTTTTGTAATCCTGATGAACAATTAACCCTCGTGCTTTTGTACAGTTTGTAAGCTGGAGTTAGATGTTCCTGCCCTTTTCAACTCGGCTGTGACTGTCATATTTTCTTTGAAACAAGGCAAATGGCTTGCCATTCATTTAATTTAGAGTGAAATATTGTAACAAATCCAAACCAAGGGAAATAACATCACTCTCGCCGGCTGCTTGAGCTCACTGTGCATTACAGAAGCCAAGTGATTAGCCCCCACCAGCACCCACAAACTTATTTCGAACTAGCACATCAAATGGGCTCTAAATTTTCATAGGAAAGGCTGGACATCTGGGGCTCACGCCATTGTCAACGTAGTCAATAAACGAGAGAATTACACTACGAGCGGCTGACACCAGGGACCCAACAAGTCGCGCAGTTTTTTTAGGAACAAGCAGTTGTTATTTATACTAGTTTTAGCGATGGATCAGGGTAACAACGTGGCTGTGCGGGGGCTGTGGCCCGTCTAGCCAGGGTTTTATTTATGTTTACCACATCATGAGCCCAGTTGTGTTTTTTTCTTGCTGAAAATGGCTAGCCCAGTTCTATTTTTTTTAAAGAAATACCCAAACAAGGCCTACTTGCTTTATCGGCCCTACTGGGCTGCAAATCTTTCAAGACGATGAGAGTTTCATTCGGTTTGCCCAGAAATGGGCTGTACATTTTTAAAACACATCAAACCGGGAATTAGTTTCATTTTTTTTCATTACAAGATCTTAAATTCCAATGATTTTTATGCGTGGACAATTATTTGGATTTTATATTTATATAAATTATTTTTCAAAATAGTTTGAATATGAATTGATATTTTTGGATTAAAAACAGTTGACCACACCGAAATATGCAAAATTTCATATACTTTTTAACCGTGGCCACGATATGGGGTGTGATGCTAACAAAAAGAAGATGGGCTCCAAAAAAATTCTTAAGAATTAGAAAATGGGCTGTACATTATTAGAAATAATGGCAGATGGGTTGTATGCTGTTTTCCACAAATTTGAGGCTGACATGTGCGCCTACTACAGGTTGACGCGTATGCTTTCATAAAAAAAGGTTGACGCACACGCAACGCCCTGTCAACTTAGTCAACACACGAGAGCAGTGACTGTTGGATGTCCATCCAACGGCTGTCGTGCTTCTTCAATCTCTGCTCTTCATGCTCAAACCGCTCAAACAAGCGTCGGTGGGACTGCCTGCTCCCTCCTCCGCGCGGCCGGCTGTGCTGCCGCACGGGCCTCACCGCTCGACCGTACTCCCATCGCTGGCCTAGCCATCCCTCTACTCACCCACACCTGCTGTTATTCTCCGGCGACGGCAGACGAACCAGTAAACCCTCGTACAGTCATACTCCCCTCCGCGTGGGAAACAACTGTCGAGAATTCACTGGCTCCGTGTTGTTCCCTTCCTAGGCCTCGCCGTCGTCCACCGCCCTGGTGCTCTCGGCGCGGCCTGGTCAACATGGTCAATGAACGACATCCATTGGAAGTGGACTGTACGTGGAGAGGTTGACAGCTGGGTCCACGGCCGCACGCAAGGAAGTTCCTTCTTATTACACGCAAAATAATGATTCCTCCACCTGACAGCTAGGACCCATAGGAAGGGCCTCTGTATTTCGCGAAAAAACGTTCCCCCCGCTGACAGGTCGGACCCACCAGCTATATCTTCGCATGCAAGGAAGTGCCTCCTTATTACGCCCAAAAAATGAATACCCCCTGCTAGCTGGGACCCACCATATTGTTGGGCTGACTTGTGGGCCTACTAAGTTGACAGGGACGGAGAGCTTTGTCAACTTAGTCAATACTCCAGTGACCGTATGATGTCCATCCAACGGCCATAGTGCTTCTTCAACCTCTGGTCTTCTTGCTCCAGCCGCCCAAAGCAGCGCCGGTCGTGCCGCCTGCTCCTGCCTCCCGTGGCCGGCTGTGCTACCGCAGAGGCCTCACCGCCCCCATACTACTCCCACCACTGGCCAGGCCATCCCTCCACTCACCCACATGCCCTGTTATTCTGCGGCGACGGCAACCTCACACCGGAGCCGAACCAGTGAACGCTCGTACTCCTCTCCACGTGGGCATCCACTGCCGCATCTTACACGGCTCCGCGTCGTCCCCTTCCTAGGCCTCGCCATCGTCCACCGCCGTGGTGCTCTCAGTGCGGCGTGGTCAATGTGGTCAACGACCGACTTCCATCAGAAGAGTACTGTACGTGGAGAGGCTGACAGCCGGGTCCACGGCAGCCGCAAGGAAGTGCCTCCTTATTACGCGGAAAATAATTATTCCTCCACCTGACAGCGGGGACCCACCGGACGGGCCACCATTATTTTGCGAGAAAAATCATTTCCCCCTGACTGCTGGGATCCACCGGACGGGCCACCATATTTCGCGAAAAAATGTTCCCCCCGCTGTCATCTCGGACCCACCAGAAGTGCCTCCTTATTATGCACAAAAAAATGAATACTCCCCTGGCTAGCTGGGACCCACCTTGCTGGGAGGCTGACTTGTGGGCCTACTAAGTTGACGGGGACGAAGGGTTTGTCAACTTAGTCAATATGAACATTCTAGCTACAGTGACCGTACGATGTCCATCCAACGGCCGTAGTACTTCTTCAACCTCTGGTCTTCTTGCTCCAGCCGCCCAAAGCAGCGCCGGTCGTGCCGCATGCTCCTGCCTCCCGTGGCTGGCTGTGCCGCCGCAGAGGCCTCACCGCCCCCTACTATTCCCATCGCCGGCCAGGCCCTGCGGCGACGGCAGCCTCACACCGCAGCCGGACCAGTGAACCCTCGTAGTCCTCTCCGTGCGGGTTTCCACTGCCGCGTCGTCCCCTTCCTAGGCCTCGCCATCGTCCACCGCCGTGGTGCTCTCCGCGCACCGTGGTCAAGGAACGACTTCCATCGGAAGAGTACTGTACGTGGAGAGGCTGACAACTGGGTCCACGGCCACAACCCAGTTTTTTTTGTGATTTGCCAAGTAAGTCGCTTTGTCAGGCCTGTTGGGCTGCAAATCTTTCAAGATGAGGAGAGCTTTCATTCGGCTGGCCGAGAAAATGGCCTATCAGTAATGAGAAATGGGTTATACATTTTTAAAACACATCAAACCGACAATTACTTTCAAATATCTTTTTTTCATTTCAAGATTTTAAATGACATTAATTTTTATGCGTGGAGAATTTGTTGGATTTTATATTGATATACATTTATTTTTAAAATCAGTTTGAATGTGAGTCAAAATTTCGGGATTAAAAACAGTTCGGACCGCACCGAAATATGCAAAATTTCGTATAATTTTTTAACTGTTGCCACAATATGGGCTGTAATGCTAAGAAAAAGAATATGGGCTCCAAAGAAAACCTTAAGAATTAGCAAATGGGCTATAAATTATTAGAAATAATGGCAGATGGGCTGTATGCAGTTTTCCACAGATTTGAGGCTTTCCTAAAAAAAGGTTGACGCACAACCACTAACTGTTGGATGTCCATCCAACGGCCACCGTGCTTCTTCAACCTCTGCTCTTTCTGCTCCAACCGCTCAAACAAGCGCCGGCGGGACTGCCTACTCCCTCCTCCGCGCGGCCGGCTGTGCTGTCGCGCAGGCCTCACCGCCCGACCGTACTCCCATCGCTGGCCTAGCCATCCCTCTACTCACCCACACCTGCTGTTATTCTCCGGCGACGGCAGACGAACCAGTAAACCCTCGTACAGTCGTACTCCCCTCCGCGTGGGAAACAACTGGCGAGTCTTCCCTGCCTCTGTGTCGTCCCCTTCCTAGGCCTCGCCATCGTCCACCGCCCTGGTGCTTTCGGCGCGGCGTGGTCAACGTTATCAAGGAACGACTTCCATCGGATGTGGACTGTACGTGGAGAAGCTGGCAGCTGGGTCCATGGCGACAGCAAGGAAGTGCCTCCTTATTACGTGGAAAATAATGATTCCTCCACCTGACAGCAGGGAGCCACCGTACGGGACACCGTATTTCGCAAAAAAATGTTCCCCCTGACTGTTGGGACCCACCAGCTACACCTTCGCACGCAAGGAAGTGCCTGACAGTTGGGACCCACCTGGTCGAAGCGTACATAGCGTTGTCATTTTGGTCGCGAACGTGTACGTACATATATACTAGTGGATGTAGAGGCGTGCACGTGTCGTAGTAGAGGCGCGCACGTAGATGTACACGTACGTATATCGGTCAGGGTGCAAGAAAGAAAATACGGCCACATATGTGTACATACGGGCGGGGTCTCGAACGCCTACTCACGCATACGTACGGCGAGGGCTCGTGTACATGGCTGGGTCGGAACGGAGAAACAGCGTCGTCGTCGTGTTCATGGGTCGGAACGGAATGCGTGGTCGTGTTCATCGGGAGGGCTTGGACGGAAGAGGCGATGGAAACGAGGCCTGGCGTACTGCACAACGGAGGAAAACGGACCTCCTACGGTCGAAACGGGGGTCCTATTGATCGGGAGGGGTGTGGCGTATCGTAAAACGGAGGAAACGGACCTCCTACGGTCGAAACGGGGGTCCTGTTGATCGGGAGGGGTGTGGCGTACCACAAAACGGAGGAAACGGACCTCCTACGGTCGAAATGGGGGTCCTATTGATCGGGAGGGGTGTGGCGTACCGCAAAACGGAGGAAATGGACTTGTGTTGGAGCACTACGGTCGAAACGGGGGTCCTGTTCATCAAGAGGGGTGTGACGCACTGCAAAACGGGACTCCATGGGCTACTATTCATCTCCACCGTCGACCCCCTCCAGCCTCCACGAGCTACTATTCATCCACCGTCGACCTCCTCCAGCCTCCACGGGCTCCTGTTCATCCAGCCTCCACCGCGCGCTACTCCACCGGCTATTGTTCAACCACCCCTCCACCGTCTACTGTTCATCCAGCCCTCCACACCATGGGGTCCTGTTCAACCACCCCTCCACGGGCACCCCTCCACCGTCTACTGTTCATCCTGCCATCCACACCACGGGGTCCTGTTCATCCACCCCTCCACGGGCACCCCTCCACCATCTACTGTTCATCCAGCCCTCCACCACACCACAGGGTCCTGTTCATCCAGAGGCAACGCCACCGCTCACTGTTCATCCAACCCCCCTCGCAACGGTCACTGTTCATCCCATCGATCGGCTTTAGTTAGCAGCAGTAGCCAAGGAATCGCTCGATCGGGTTCAGTTAACAGCCATCGATCGATCGCTCGGGTTCAGTAATGCGTAGCCTGCAGTGCAATCGCTCGGGTTCAGTTAGAGCCCAACGCCTCGCTTGGGTTCAGTTAGAGCCAACGCCTCGCACACACGCGTGTATGTGTACGAGAGAAACGCGCATCGCTCGGCCCCCGACCTCCCACCGTAACCGGGAACTCCCCAAAATTTTCCTCCCCCTCGCTTCTACCATGGTTTTTTCCGTCATGGACGGCCCAAAGAATGTCATGCAGCTGCGTCTCCGGCCCGCCCAGGACGAAAAGCCCATTTTCTGTCATATTTTTTTTCATAGAAGTACGAGCCCACCACATCTATGATGATACCGGGTTTTGTCACAATTATCGTCATAGAAGTGTCATATGTATGACAGAATTTTTTTTCGTTCGGCCCAAAATGTCACGGATGTGTCTTTTTTTGTAGTGATTCGACGACGAGGCCTTAGAGCCCGTATAGCCGATAAGTGATACAGCAAACCGGCCGGATCCACCACCCTGTCAACGCGATAGAGCGGCTAACAAAGTCACGCATAAGTCAACACACATTCTATGTGAGAACTTGCGTCAAAAATCCAGCGCGACCAGATCTATCTATGGATCTAGGAAGCGCGCTAAGGTACACAACCAACACCGAATACTACAACCGTCCGAACACTATGGCGCATCCCAATACAGGGGTGCCGCACACCCACTATGTTTCACTGATGAGGTGCTAGATCAAGAATTCCCAGAAGGATTCAAACCAGTGAACATAGAGGCGTATGACGGAACCACAGACCCTGGAGTCTGGATAGAGGACTTCATCCTCCATATTCATATGGCTCGTGGAGACGATCTCCATGCCATTAAATACTTGCCCCTCAAGCTTAAAGGGCCAGCTAGGCACTGGCTAAAAATCCTCCCTGAAAACTCAGTTGGAAGTTGGGAGGACCTCGAGGATGCTTTCTGGGCCAATTTTCAAGGGACTTATGTCCAACCTCCGGATGCAGACGATTTAAGTCACATAATCCAACAATCCGGAGAGTCCGCCCAAAAGCTTTGGAGCAGGTTCCTCACCAAGAAGAACCAAATAGTCGACTGTCCAGACGCCGAAGCCTTAGCAACTTTTAGACACAGTGTCCGAGACGAATGGCTCGCCAGACACCTCGGTCAAGAAAAACCGAGAACAATGGCAGCCCTAACAAGCCTCATGACCCACTTTTGTGCGAGCGAGGACAATTGGTTGGCCCGTAGCAGCACCAGCGACCCAAGCACATCCGAAGTAAGGGATGGCAATGGTAAACCACGATGCAACAAAAACAAGCGTCGAAATAAAGAAGGTAGCCCAGATAATACGGCGGTAAACGCCGGATTCAGGGGCTCCTGACCAGGTCAGCGGAAAAAGCCTTTCCAAGGCAGCAGAGAAGGACAATCTGGCCTAAACAAAATTCTTGACAAGCTCTGTCAGATTCACGGCACCCCAGACAAACCTGCAAATCATACCCAAAGAGAATGTTGGGTCTTCAAGCAGGCCGGTAAGCTAAACGCCGAACACAAAGGGGAGGAGACACCAAGCGAAGACGAGGATGAACCTCGCCAGCAAAGCATCGGAGGACAGAAAAAATTCCCACCGGAGGTTAAAACAGTAAACGTGATCAATGTGACAAGGAGGAGAAGCAATCACGCACTCCGACGCACACGCGCCATCGAGCCCGTCACCCCTAGGTCCAACCCCTGGTTGGCCTGCCCGATCACTTTTGATCGTAGGGATCATGATACACATATCCAGCGCGAAGGACTGACGGCCTTGGTGTTAGACCCTATAATAAATGGGTACCATTTCACAAGGGTCCTCATGGACGGCGGCAGTGATCTCAATCTGATATATCAAGACACAGTCCGCAAAATGGGGATAGACCCAACACAAATAAGCCACAGTAATACTACCTTCAAGGGAGTGATACCAGGCCAAGAGGCCCACTGTACGGGCTCTCTACTACTAGAGGTAGTATTCGGTTCTCCCGATAACTTCCGAAGTGAAACGTTAACTTTTCACATCGCTCCATTCCGAAGTGATTTTCAAGCACTACTCGGAAGGGCGGCTTTCGCTCATTTTAACGTAATACCACATTATGCTTTTCTCAAGCTCAAGATGCCCGGTCCACGAGGCGTCATTATAGTTAGCGGAAATACCAATCGTTCTTCACGTACGGAAGAGGACGCGGCGGCTCTAACAGCCGCACACTAGACGACCTCACCAACCAGAAAAATGGCAGGTTGTCAAGACCACGGACACGGTTAGACGAGTCCGGCGTTCCATCATACATGTATAAGATTGGTTTTCAAACCCTCATAAGGCGATACCAGCGGCTTCTCACGTGTAATCAGGGCCAGCCCGGCTCAACTAGGCTTCTCTGGAATTCTGATAACTCATTCTTCTTTTCGGCACAGCAAACTTCATCTAAGTTCTTTCCTTTTTGCAGGTTACAATCGTGCTACACCCGTCTAGGACAAGGCACAACGGAGATACAGGCGCAGACGTGCAGCAGGGACCCGCCAAAAGGTTTCTTTTTAGACTAAGGCCCTGCGTAAACCTTTTTTTACTGTCTCTTGTTGCTCACATCCTCCGGATACTCCACACAATCGAGAAGGATGCCGGCGTTATTGGCATGTGGCCACGCCAGGATTTTGCACGTACCTGGACACATGGGGTTTCTTATAAAGGGCATTGTTTAGCCCGGTATATGTTATAAAGACCAAACACCTTAGGGAGTGTTCGGCGTCGCGAGTTTGGCCCTATATGCATCAGCTCCGAATCATGTCTTTGGTCAAATGTTGGGTTTGCCCGGCTCCCACGTTTTGGTACCTTACGTTCCGTTATATCGGCTAAGGTAGCACTGGGAGAACTACTGCGATTGTGCCATGGTTCGTCCGGATGAGCACCTCAGTAGAGAAAGCCGAAAACTGACTGTCATGATATAGCGAGAGACTGGTCAACCACTTGATGACTAATCGGAATCTTTGGGATTCCCCCGCATTAACGAAGGGCCGTTTCCCGGTCATGTATGTACGCACACCGTATTCGGACGAGCACAGAAGTACCAGGGGCTATATAGTAGCCCCACTGTCAAACTCCTATGGCTAAGTGAAAGTGTTAAAGCAATATAGTCTGATTGCCTTGTTCGCTACGCTATCACCTCCTTAACGGACCAAGACATTGGATCAAGTGTGGATATGCATCTTTTCCGAACACCCCCGCACTATATGCGTGGGGGCGGAAGCCGACGACTGCAAACTTTCAGGTTATATACATATATACATAAACGGCCGCACATGAGGCATCATAGTACTTTCGGGCAAAAGTATAAATACAGCCTTGATTAATTTAGAAAAACATTGTTTGTACAATGGGACTACATATCACTGGAAAATAATATTCTTTGAGCACTGAGCCTCTATCGAGCGAGCGCCTTCAAGGACTTCTTCAAAGTAGTGCTTGGCAGACACTCGGCCTATGGCCGAACCCTGTGCCGCAACAGTGGTGGCCTCCATCTCCGCCCAGTATGTTTTGACACGGGCAAGGGCCATCCGCGCACCTTCTATGCATGCTGACCTCTTTACAGCATCGATGTGTGGCACAACATCAAGGAATTGTTGCACTAAGCTAAAGTAGCTACTCAGTCTTGGCCCTCCTGGCCACAGCCACAACGGACCTCATGGCAAGCCCGAACAACCTATGGAGCTCGGCCCAACCGGTCAATCGCTCATTCAGCAACAGTGGACGGACTAGAGCGTGAAACTGTGACCAGAACAGCTCATCAGCAGCACTTGCAGCCAAATCCATGTACTCATCCGCAGAACTCCATAGCCGGTCCATAGGAGCATACTTCGGATCTCCGAACTTAGTCCGCAACAAGAAGGGCTTCCTAGACACGATATTTGCAGCTTGATTCAGCTCCTCCTTCGTCGCTCTAATTTTGGAGCGGGCTTCCTTGGCAGCCACCCAGGCCTTCTCCAGGTCCGTAGCTTTCACCCGGCCTTCCTCTTCAAGAAGCCAGTAACGGTCAGCAACATCTTTTAATTCTACAGCCATCTTGGCTATTTTTTCCTTGCTCTCGCAATGCGCGGCCTGTTCGGCCCTTAACTCTTCGACCGCCTTTAAAGCGGCTGCATTGCTACTTCTCACTTGCTCCTTGGCTCGGGCAAGCTCTGCCCGAAGGGTCTCCACAGTGGCAGCTCCATCTGCAGTCACAACATATTAAAGATACTGGCATCATGCTGCTCTTACTATGTGACAATCACCAGAAAAATCAATCACCCTGTGCCTCATTAAGCCGCTTGTTGACAAGCACGATGTCGGAATCTGCCACATCCAGCTGCCACTTTAGTTCGGCAAACCCATCAGTCCGGCTAGCCACCGGAGCTTCAACCACCTGCACATAAAGGCGGTCTGGTTATTACCTGGGACTATGATCCTCTGTTTGCCGCCGTTCTCGACGACAACCAGAGTCTCAGGGGCTACTATCTACATAGGCATACCTAACATATGCGGTACTGTTAAAGACATACATTATTTCACGTACCTCGAAGCCTTTCAGCAGACTCATAAAAGCTTCGTGCAAACCGCTTTCGGCGGATGAAATCCTTTCAATTACCATACCCATTAGCGTATGATGTGCTTCCGAGACGACAGCTTGCCCTAGAAGATCCTTCAGCATGTCCGACCGCACACTGTATGGACCCTTGCTGTCTCTCTCCTCAGGAGCTGGATACTGGGGATGCTGGGCAGCCAAAGGGTTATCTTCCGGCGATATTGGATCCGGAGATACCCTTCGCGACGACACTTCAAGGTCGCTCGCTTCTTGGGCTGGGGAGTCCGGGGGAGGCGTTTCACTCTCCATCATCTCCGGAAGAAGATCCCCCGAAGATGAACTCTGTCGAGAAGTGCTGTGATCCGGACTACAATTTACAAGCATCGGTTATTGTCTTCGGAAGCAAGGTAGGATATCTTCACTAATAAGTACTTTTTGATTACTTATAGCTCGGTAGAGGGCTGATCCCCGCGCGGACACCGTACGGCAAGAATGCCCTCCGAGGCAGGACCCTATGGTGCAGATTTCTTCTCCCGTTTGGAAACCTTAGTTTCCGGATCTTCAGAGGTAGTCCTCTTCCTTCCCCGGGGAGGGAGAATGTCAGATTCTTCCCCTTGGTTATCCTCCCTCGCGGAGGCACTCATTCCTTTGATTGGAATAGGTAGCGATGGAGGCCCACTTTCGCCCTCTTTATTCCCCCCTTCATCTTCCTTTGAGGGCACTAGACGAGGTGCTGGCTCGAGCATCTTTTCCAGCACCGGATTGTCCAAGCCTTCAGGAAGGGGGGCAGAACACCGGATCATCTTCGCCTTTGCTATCCAGTCCTGGTCAAAGAGTGATTCGTCAGAATGATGTCATGATAAACAAAAGGACAGTGTGTTCGGCCAGGGGATTACTTACTTGGGCAGCGAGGCGGTTGCAGCTCAGGCCCACGTCCTCGGTAGTGTTCGGACACTCTATTTGGGGTCCGAAGAACGATTTGTACATCCCATCGTGCGTCATGCCGAGGAAATGCTGAATAGTGCGCGGTCCTTTCGGGTTGAATTCCCACATGCGGAGGGGCCGGCGTTTGTAAGGCTGGGCTTGACGAACCAGCATAACTTGCATTACCATAACCAGACTGAAATCTCCCTCGAAGAGACCTCGGATACGGCTCTACAGTATTGGCACGTCCTTGGCTGGACCCCATCTCAGCCCCTGCTGATCCATGACATCAGTTGTGGTGGGGGGCCCGAGCGAAAGGTGGGGGCAGCTACCCATTTGGCACTTCAGGAAGCTGTGACATAAAACCACTCCCATTGCCACAATCCGGACACCTCTGGAAAGGAACCCTTTGGCCATGGAGCATCAGCAATTTTGCTTATTAAAGCACCTCCGCACGCTGCGCACTGCCCCTCGACCATCTTCGGCTTCACATTAAAGGTGTTGAGCCACAGGCCGAAGTGAGGGGTAATGCGGAGGAAGGCCTCACACACGACAATAGTGAGGGGTAGTGCGGAGGAAGGCCTCACACACGACAATAAATGACGAGATGTGAAGAAGGGAATCCGGGGCCAGATCGTGAAAATCCTGCCCGTAATAGAACATAAGACCCCTAACAAAGGGATCCAGAGCGAGGCCTAGTCCTCGGAGGAAGTGGGAGACGAACACAACGCTCTCGTTGGGTTCGGGAGTAGGGATGACCTGCCCTCGGGTGGGCAGCCTATGCGAAAGTTCGGCGGTCAGATATCTGGCCTCCCTCAACTTCTTGATGTCCTCCTCCATGATGGAGGAAGGCACCCACCGGCCTTCAAGGCTGGATCCGGACATGATTGAAGGTCCGAAGCACCTGACCTGAGCTTTGGGTGTTACAACTCGAGGCGGGGGAAGGGTTCGATTGAGCACAGGAGGGAAAAGAAAAGGCGTTGTCTCTTTATAAAGAGGGTGAATATCAGGCGTCCCCCTCGTGGCCGTTTGAGACTTACCTAAGATCTAGGAGTCATACCAACAGGCACGGTTGGGTTACCCACGTTTGTATTGATGAGAATCCTGTGATAAGGGGAACACGATCTCTGCTTTGACGAGACGTGTCAAGAAACCGCCTCGTGTTATGTGCGGGGCTGGTTAAAGAAAAACGGTTTTAATGATTAACGGGCCGCGGCATGATGTCATGCTGCCAAAATGCGTCAGCAGATTAGATTTGTGGAAATATTATTCTCTCTACGGTGGTATGTGGAACTTATTTTGCAGGGTCGGACACTATCCTTGTATTCAAAACTCTTCTGTGGTGTATTCGGAGGAGGAACCCGCCTTGCAATGCCGAAGACAACACTATGCGGCAGACTCATCGTCATTGAAGCCTGGTTCAGGGGCTACTAAGGGAGTCCTGGATTAGGGGGTCTCCGGACAGCCGGACTATATCCTTTGGTCGGACTGTTGGACTATGAAGATACAAGATTGAAGACTTCGTCCCGTGTCCGGATGGGACTCTACTTGGTGTGGAAGGCAAGCTAGGCAATACGGATATGGATATCTCCTCCTTTGTAACCGGCCTTGTGTAACCCTAGCCCCCTCCGGTGTCTATATAAACTGGAGGGTTTTAGTCCGTAGGACAACATACAATCATACCATAGGCTAGCTTCTAGGGTTTAGCCTCTCTGATCTCGTGGTAGATCAACTCTTGTAATACTCATATCATCAAGAACAATCAAGCAGGACGTAGGGTATTACCTCCATCGAGAGGGCCCGAACCTGGGTAAAACATCGTGTCCCCTGCCTCCTGTTACCATCTGCCTTAGACGCACAGTTCGGGACCCCCTACCCAAGATCCGCCGGTTTTGACACCGACAGCGGTGGTCATTGTTCTGCCTTGGCGGCGACAGCGGAGGGAGGCCAACATTGCCCCGAGGACGGTCCTCACGAGGCTGGTCTCTTCAGGAGTCATCGCGAGGCTGGCCTTGCCAGCGGTCCTCACGGGGCTGATCACGCCAGTCCTGGCGGTGGTCACGGTTGTCCTAGCGGCCTCCACCGCGGCCTCCTCCGCGGCTGTAGCCACGGTCGTTGCACTCGGGACGGCGACCAAGGCGCTTGTCGCGGATTGCCCTGATCTCCTAGTAGTCGTTGGTGTTGTGGTTGTGGACGTTGTGGAAGACGCGGGTTGCCCCTGGAGGACTCATCGTGGTCGCATTTGCGCTTCATCTTAGGTTCAGCCGCGAGCACAATAGGGCCCTTGCGCTTTACCTCCTTAGCCTTGGCCTTCTTGTCTTCAGGATCGCCCTCTGGGAGCTCTAGGGGGGAGAGGCGACCTTCCTCTGCCCTCGCGCATCTGGCGGCCATGTTGAACATCTCCAGAGCCGAGCACAAGTCCTCGTGTATGGCGAGCTCCTCCTTCATCTTGACATCCCAGACGCCCTCAGAGAACGCTGAAATGATGGCCTTGTCCGACACCTTCGAGATCTTGAGGCGAACGTTCATGAAGCGTTGTTTTTACTTCTGCAAGGTTTCGCCCGGCTAGTGCTTGATGCGCCGCAGGTCGCCTGTGGCAGGGGCGTGGTTGCGAGTGCCCTGGAAGTTGGCGATGAAGCGCTCGCGCATCTCGTCCCAGGAGGAGATCCACCCCACCGGGAGGTTCAGGAGCCAAGAACCGCGAGCCATCCTTGAGGGCATGGGGAACCAGTTTGCCATGACTTTGTCGTTGCCGTTCGCCGCCTCGATACTCAGCTCGTAGAGTTGCAGGAACTCAGTGGGGTTAGGAGTGTCGTCGTAGCGTGGAGGTAGATCTGGCTTGAACTTGTCGGTCCAGACGATGCGGCATAACTCCGGGGTGAAAGCACGGCAGCCTGCCGCGCTCACGAGGGTCGGCCGCATGGGAGGAGCTTGATCTTGACGCCCGCGTGCTGCCACCTTTGGCGGCACGCGGTCTTGACGTGGCGGTGCTGGGAGCGCACGAGCTTCCCCTTGGGGCCGCTGCACCACATGGCAGCTTTCTTCATCACGCACCGGCGCCCTACGCGACAGGTCACGCTGGGGTGCCTCACACCTTGGCTCAGGGTCCAAGCCATGCAGAGGAGGAGGAGGCGCGTTGTGAGCCATGTCGCCCGCCAGGGATGGCGGAGGACGAGGCAAACGGGACGGTGCAGGGGCCTCACCAGCGGCGTTGACGAGCTCGGCGATGCGGGCGAACCAGTTGTTGGTCGGACGATAGCGCAAAAGCTCACGCGCTGTGAGTAGCGCGACCTGCACGTTCACCGGCCCACGAAGAGCATGAGAAGACGATGACGTGACCGGAGTGGGTGATGGGGTCGCGGTGCTGCCATCACGCCACACGGACGGTGGCAGCGACGAGTTCTGTTGTTCGCGGGCAGCAAGGTCGGTGGCAGCGTTAGCCATGGGGAGGCAGGGCGGCGAGGTGCGTCATCGCCCACGGGTGCCGTCTGAGCGACATGAGCGTCCCGGCACTCGGCACGGACACGGCGAGCGTCGGCCATAGGAACGATGGAACGGCGGTGGAGCAAACAGTGGAAGCGAGTCTTCGACACGCCCCTACCTGACGCGCTAAATGTCGGATTCAGGGCTTCGTTGACCCAAGAAAGGCTCGAACTCTGGGGCGTGTGCGAAGAACTCGACCTCTCTAGCCAACCAGCTCGTCACCCCCATGTCCTAGCTCGATGAACAAGGAAAGAGACGGACACGGCAGTTTTACCCAGGTTCGTCCCACCTTGCGGTGTAAGACCCTACTCCTGCTTTGTGGTGGATTTGCCTCACGAGGGGCTGAGGATGAACTAGTACAAGGGATGAACAACCTTGCGAGGTCTACTCAGGTGGGGGAATGAGTCGACCAGGTTTGGATCGGATCCCTCGCTACTGTGGTGGCTAATCTATACTTATAGTAGCCTCGGTCCTATTCCCCCAAAACGTAGGCGGGAAGGAATCCCACAGTGGCCAATTTTGAAAGGGGGCAAGTAGTACATCTTATCCTGACGAAAGGTGGTCTTCGCGTGCAAAGCTTCTGGTCGTGACGCTGCGGTGGGCTTGGTGATGACATCCTTCATGCCGTCCTGGCGGTCTTGGTCTTGTTGCACTGAAATAGAAACCTTTGCCTGATTCCTCGGGAACTCACGCCTGTGCTTGCCTCCTTATCACCAAATAGGAAACTACCTCGTTTGCGCCCACTGGCGCCCGCCTGGCCTTGGTCGTCATGGCTTGCGTCACCTAAGTTTTGAGGGAAGAGGACCGAGGCCACTATAAATATAGGTTAGCCGCCACCGTAGAAAGGGATTAGATCCATTCCATCGTGACCACCAGAGCCCTCGCGAGGTTGTCCATCCACTGTACTTGTTCATCCTCAACCTCCTCGCGAGGCCAATCTACCACAAAGCAGGAGTAGGGTTTTACACCACAAGGTGGCCTGAACCTGGGTAAACTGTTGTGTTCATCTTCTTCCCCGCTCGCGCGAACTTGACAAGGCTAGGCTGTAGAGTGAAGAGCTTGAGACATGAGTGGTTTAGATCTTCACACACGCCACAAAGTTCGAACCTTCTTGGGTCTGCGAAGCCCTGAATCCGACATTTGGCGTGCCAGGTAGGGGCGTGTCGAAGTCCTTCTTCCACCTCCACTTCATCTCCGCTTCGTCGCTGCCATGGTGGATGCACGTCAAGTCTGCGCCGAGCGCTGGGCTGCTCGCGTTGCCCAGACGGGGCCCGTGGGCAATCGCGCCCCACGCCACTCTGCTTCTCCCGTGGCTAACGCCGCCACTCACCCCACTGTTCATGAGCAGTAGGACTCATCACTGCCACCCTACGTGCGGTGTGATGGCCGCACCGCCACTCCATCTTCCACTCCCGCCATGGCGTCGTCCTCCCACGCCTGCCGTGGGCCAGCAAACGTGCAGGCTGTACTGCTCATGGTGTGTGAGCTGCTGCGCTATTGTCCCACCAACGACTGGCTTGGCCACATCGCCGACCTTGTCAACGCCGCCGGCGAGGTCCCTGCGCCGTTTTACTTGCTCCGTCCCCCACCATCCTAGGCGGGCGATGTAGCCCATGGTGCGCCTCCTCCTCCTCCTCCTCTGCGCGGTGCCGACCACGAGCCCAGGTGTGATGTGCAGCCGTGCGACCCATCGCGTGGAGCGACGGTGCGGGATGAGGCAAGCTGTCAGGTGGTGCAGTGGCCACAAGGTGATCTGCGCGCGCTCCCTGCACCACCGCGCCAACAAGAAGACCACGCGCCGCCGGAGGCTGCAGCTCACGGGCGTCAAGACCGAGCTCCACCCGTGCGGTCTGAGGTAAATGACTCACACTTCATCGGAAGGGCAATAGGGTTGATGTAGATGTCCTCCTTGATCAAATCACCCTACGGAAGATCGCCGGAAAAGACCCCAAGATGGGATCTCAGGGGAACAAAAGGTTGCGACGGCGGAAAAGTATTTTCATGGATGCTTCTGAGGGTTTGGGAATATTTGGGAATTTATAGGACTCGGAGGGAGGTCGATGGACTCCTGAGGGGCCCACAAGCCAGGGGCACCCCCCCTAGGGCACGCCCCTATGGTTTGTTGTCGCCTCCTGGGTCTTTTGACTTCATCTCCAAGTCTCGTAGGTGTCTTCAGGTCCAAGAAAAATCATCATAACGTTTTATTTCGTTTGGACTCCATTTGATATTCCTTTCAGTGAAACTCAAAAACAAGGAAAAAACTAAAACTAGCACTGGGATCTAGCTAGGTTAATAAGTTAGCCCCAAAAATAATATAAAATATCATATTAATGCATATAAAACATCCAAAACAGATATTATAATAGCATGGAACAATCAAAATTATAGATACGTTGGAGATGTATCAAGCATCCCCAAGCTTAATTCCTGCTTGTCCTCGAGTAGGTAATGATAAAAACAGATTTTTTGATGTGAAATGCTACCTAACATAATTATCCATGTAATTTTCTTTATTGTGGCATGAATATTCAGATCCATAAGATTCAAAGTAAAAGTTTAATATTGACATAAAAACAATAATACTTCAAGCATACTAACAACGCAATCATGTCTTCTCAAAATAACATGGCCAAAGAAAGTTATCCCTACAAAATCATATAGTCTTGCTATGCTCCATCTTCATCACACAAATTATTAATCATGCAAAACCCCGATGACAAGCCAAGCAATTGTTTCATACTTTTGATGTTCTCAAACTTTTTCAACTTTCACGCAATACATGAGCGTGAGCCATGGATATAGCACTATAGGTGGAATAGAATATGGTGGTTGTGGAGAAGACAAAAAGAAGGAGATAGTCTCACATCAACTAGGCGTATCAACGAGCTATGGAGATCCCTACCAATAGATATCAATGTGAGTGAGTAGGTATTGCCATGCAACGTAGGCACTAGAGCGATAAGTGTATGAAAGCTCAAAAAAACTAAGTAGGTGTGCATCCAACTCGCTTGCTCACAAAGACCTAGGGCAATTTGAGGAAGCCCGTCATTGGAATATACAAGCCAAGTTCTATAATGGAAATTCCCAATAGTATATGAAAGTGATAACGTAGGAGACTCTCTATCATGAAGATTATGGTGCTACTTTGAAGCATAAGTGTGGAAAAAGGGTAGTAGCATTGCCCCTTTTCTCTTTTCTCTCTTTTTTGGTGGGCTTCTTTGGCTTCTTTTATTTTTTTGGGCTTCTTTGTCCTCTTTTTTTTGTAAAGTCCAGAGACTCATCCTAACTTGTGAGGGAATCATAGCTTCCTTCAACCTCTCCTCACATGGGACAATGCTCTAAAAATGATGATCATCACACTTTTATTTACTTTACAACTCAAGAATTACAACTCGATACTAGAACAAATATATGAATCTATATGAATGCCTCCAGTGGTGTACCGGGATGTGTAGTGAATCAAGAGTGACATGTATAAAAAAATGAATGGTGGCATTGCCACAAATACGATGTCAACTACATGATCATACAAAGCAATATGACAATGATGAAGCGTGTCATAATAAACAGAACGGTGGAAGTTGCATGGAAATATATCTTGGAATGGCTATTGAAATGCCATAATTGGTAGGTATGGTGGCTATTTTGAGGTAGGTAAATGGTGGGTGTAATGCACCGGCGAAAGTTGCACGGTACTAGATAGGCTAGCAATGGTGGAAGGGTGAGAGTGTGTATAATCCATGGACTCAACTTTAGTCATAAAGAACTCACATACTTATTGCAAAAAATTATTAGTTATCAAAATGAAGTACTACGCGCATGCTCCTAGGGGTATAGATTGGTAGGAAAAGACCATCGCTCGTCCCCAGCCGCCACTCATAAGGAAGACAATCAATAAATAAATCATGCTCCAACTTCATCACATAACGGTTAACCATACGTGCATGCTACGGGAATCACAAACTTTAACACAAGTATTTCTAATCCACAATTACTCACTAGCATGACTCTAATATTACCATCTTTATATCTCAAAACAGTCATAAGGAATCAAACTTCTCATAGTATTCAATGCACTTTATATGAAAGTTTTTATTATATCTCTCTTGGATGCCCATCATTGTAGGACTAAATTCATTACCAAAGAAAATTACCATGCTGTTTAGATACTCTCAAAATAATATAAGTGAAGCAAGAGAGTTCAATAATTTCTATAAAATAAAACCACCGTCGTGCCCTAAAAGGATATAAGTGAAGCACTAGAACAAAATTGCCTAGCTCAAAAGATATAAGTGAAGCACATAGAGTATTATAATAAATCATGATTCATGCGTGTCCCTCTCAAAAGGTGTGTACAGCAAGGATGAGTGTGGTAAATTAAAAAGCAAAGAATCATACCAGACAAGAAGCTCCAAGCAAAACACATATCATGTGGTGAACAAAAATATAGCCTCAAGTAAATTTACTGATAGACGAAGACGAAAGAGGGGATGCCATCCAGGGAATCCCCAAGCTTAGATGCTTTGTTGTCCTTGAATATTACCTTGGAGTGCCTTGGGCATCCCCAAGCTTAGGCTCTTGCCACTCCTTATTCCATAGTCCATCAAATCTTTACCCAAAACTTGAAAACTTCACAACACAAAACTCAACAGAAAACTCATGAGATCCGTTAGTATAAGAAAATAAAATCACCACTTTTGGTACTAATGTGAAATCATTCTTTATTTATATTGGTGTAATATCTACTATATTCCAACTTATCTATGGTTCATACCCTCCGATACTACCCATAGATTCATCAAAATAAGCAAACAACACACAGAAAACAGAATCTGTCAAAAACAGAATAGTCTCTGGTAATCTATAAACTTCGTATACTTCTGTAACTCCAAAAATTCTGAAAAATTAGGACAAAAGAGGAAATTTGTATGTAAATATTGTGCAAAAAAATAAGTATTCTATCGCGCTTATGTGAAAAATGAAATTCATTTTACCGGGCACAAAAGTTTATGTTTTTTCAGCAAGATCAAATCAACTATCACCATAAGCCATCCCAAAGGCCTTACTTGGTACAAACACTAACTAAAACATGAAAACACATCTCACTAGAGGCTAGATGAAAAAATTATTGAAAACCAGGACAAAAAAGCAAGAACAAAAATAAAATTGGGTTGCCTCCCAACAAGCGCTATCGTTTAACGCCCCTAACTAGGCACTGATAATTTTGATGATGCTCACATGAAAGACAAGAATTGAAGCAAAAGAGAGCATCATAAAACATGTGACAAATACATCTAAGTCTAACATGCTTCCTATGCATAGGCATTTTATAAGCATACAAATTATCAAGGCAAGCAAAAACAAGCATATGCATGGAAGAAGAAAGAAACAATAGCAATCTCAACAGAATGAGTGGTAATTTAGTAACATAAAATTTCTACAACCATATTTTCCTCTCTCACAATAATTACATGTAGGATCATAATCAAATTCAACAACATAACTATCACATAAAATATTCTCAACATGATCCGCATGCATGCAAAGTTGACACTCTTCCAAAATAGTGGGATTATCATCAAATAAAGTCATGACCTCTCCAAACCCACTTTTATCAAAAAAAAAAATCATAAGACTTATCAATCTCCAAAGTAGTGGGATCATTATTTCATAAAGTTGACACTCTTTCAAACCCACTTTCAATATTATAGCAAACATATTCATCATGAGAAGCATTATGACCCCAATCATGATCATTGCAATAAGTAGAGGACATAGCAAAACTAGCATCCCCAAGCTTGGGGTTTTGCATATCATTAGAACAATTGACATTAATATAATTTATAATAACATCATTGCAATCATGCATTTGATTCAAGGAACTATCAAGTATGGGTGCAACAGCAATAATCTCATGTTTAACATAAGGAACTATAGCAAATTCATCTCCATAAATATTGGCATCATGGCCACAAGAATAGCAAGCATCATGTTCATCAAAGGATATTTCAATCAAATCAACGGAATCATAAATATCTATAGATTCATGCATATCATTATTTTCTTCCAAAGCAATGGTCATTCTCTCAATAAATTCTTTGACATAGGCATTTTGAGCATAGTTTTCATAGCAATATTTAAGTATGTCAAAAAATTTAGATTTGTAGAGAGTAATACCATACTTTTCAATCAAAGAAGCAACTTCATAAGCACCCATAAAGCAACAAATTCTTATATTTGTTCGATATCATAGTAACTGTAAACACACTTTTCATAAGAAGATAACATTTCATTATCATTAAACTCGCATAGGTAGGGAAGGTGTTTTTAGGGTTCTTAGAGCAACAAGTAAAATCACAAATATTCCAAGCATAACATAGCAAACAATTTATTTGATTCCATAAGAGTCTCCCTTTTTCAGACAAACAGTGACACACAAAATGAGCATGCTCATCTAAAGATTTTCCCTCAACTAAACTAGTTGGGGTTTCAGCACGAGCACATATGGATTGAAGATGATCCAAGTAGAAAACTTTAAGTGGATCCATATCAATAGATTTTTAGCAAGCAAATAGAAGGCACATGGAAACACAAGAAAAGATACCAAACGAGCAAAAAAGGCATACGGAACAAGGCAAATAAAAAGGCAAATCTTTTTGTATTTTTCTGAAAATGTTTTAGAAGTGGGGGAGAGGAAAATAAGAGGCAAATGGCAAATAATGTAATGCGAGAGATGAGAGTTTATGATGGATACTTGGTAGGCCTGATGTAGACCTCCTCGGCAACGGCGCCAGAAATTCATCCTGCTACTCCTTGAGCTTGCATTGGTTTTTCCCTTGAAAAGGAAAGGGTGATGTAGCAAAATAGAGATAAGTATTTACCTTGGTTAGAGAACCAATGTATCAATCCAGTAGGAGGTACAAGCAAGTCTACAATCTATGCACCTGCACAAACAATCAAACACTTGCATCCAACGCAATAAAGGGGTTGTCAATCCCTTCATGGTCAATTGCAAAGGTGAGATCTGATAGAGATAGGTATAAAAGATTACTAAAACGTAAAACAAAATAAAAGTAAATAAATTACAGCTAGGTATTTTTGGGTTTTTGGGTTTATAGATATGAAAATATATGATGGAAAATAGACCCGGGGATCATAGGTTTCAGTAGAGGCTTCTCTCTTGAAGGCAAATAATACGGCGGGTGAACAAATTACTGTCGAGCAATTGATAGAAAAGCACAAAGTTATGACGATATTCAAGTCAATGATTATGCATATAGGCATCACGTCTGTGTCAAGTAGACGAACTCCTACCTGCATCTACTACTATTACTCCACACATTGATTGCTATCCAGCATGCATCTAGAGTATTGAGTTCATAAAGAACGAAGTAACACCTTAAGTAAGATAACATGATGTAGAGGGATAAACTCAAGCAATATGATGAAAACCCCATCTTTTTATCCTTGATAACAACAATACAATACGTGCCTCGCTACCCCTACTATGTCACTGGGTGAGGACACCGCAAGATTGAACACAAAACTAAGCACCTCTCCCATTGCAAGAAATACCAATCTAGTTGGACAAACCAAATCGATAATTCGAAGAGAAATACAAAGATATCAAATCATGCATATAAGAATTCAGAGGAGATTCAAATAATATTGATAGATAATCTGATCATAAATCCACAATTCATTAGATCTCAACAAACACACCGCAAAATAAGATTACATCGGATAGAACTCCAAGAACATCGAGGAGAACATGGTATTGAAGAACGTAGAGAGAGAGAGAAGAAGCCATCTAGCTACTAGCTATGGACCTGTAGGTCTGAGCTAAACTACTCACGCTTCATTAGAAGGGCAATAGGGTTGATTTAGATGCCCTCCGTGATCGAATCCCCCTCTAGCAGATCACCGAAAAGGCCCCAAGATGGGATATCACAGGAACAGAAGGTTGCGGCGGTGGAAAAGTATTTTCGTGAATGATTCTAAGGGTTTGGGAATATCTGGGAATTTACAGGACTCAGAGGGAGGTCGGTGGACTCCCAAGGGGCCCACAAGCCAGGGGCGCCCCCCTAGGGCGCACTCCTATGGCTTGTCGACGCCTTATGGGTCTTCTGACTTCATCTCCAAGTCTCGTAGGTGTCTTCTGGTCCAAGAAAAAACATCGTAAAGTTTTATTCCGTTTGGACTCCATTTGACATTCCTTTCTGCGAAACTCAAAAACAAGGAAAAAACAGAAAGTGGCAGTGGGCTCTAGGTTAATAAGTAAGTCCCAAAAATAATATAAGATAGCATATTAATGCATATAAAACTTCCAAAATAGATAATATAATAGCATAGAACAATAAAAAATTATAGATACGTTGGAGGCATACCAACGGGCGTAGCCTGATGTCGTCCGTTGCGCCCTGGAACTCCCACATAGGCCTCATGTGCGACTGAAGCGGCGCCAGGTGCTGCGTTAGGAACTCCTTCACAAGCAATCCTCCTGTCAACTGCTTGGCTTCCATATCTTAGGAGATCTTCTTCAGGACCGACTCCACCCGGGAGTCGGAAAGCTTCTCATGGCTCCACCACTCGAGTTGTTTGGGTAGCTCAGTCAGCAGCTCCAGCCGTGGGTTGAGACCCTTGGTGTCCAGGAAGACCCAGCGGTTCTAGAATCCCTCCACCTTATTCCCTGCCTTCAAGAGCACATTTCCCTTGTGAACCGCGACGAAGGACACACAAGCAGAGTGTTGTGTCTGATCATGCAACCGGAAGCTGAAGAAGTGGTGGAGGAGTAGCACGAAGGGCCTCACGCCCACGAAGGCCTCATAGTAGAAGGCAAAGATGGACAGGAGGATGGAGTTGGGTTGAAGATGAAGGTGTTGGATCTTGTAGTGGTTGAGGACAGCAATGAAGAACTCTAAGAGGGGTGGGACGAGCCCCGCGAAGAAGCTATGGAGGAAGAAGGGGTAGATCGTTTGTGCCAAGGTGCTCCGATCGGCGGAGCCAACCCAGATCATGGTATCGCCCCACTCGTTGTCCTTGCTCGCCGTCTGCGGGAGCACGGGGTCGAGATGCCCCGCCTCGGCGATGGAGGACGCACCAAGTGCTAGCGCTGGAGAAGAGGAGCTCGCGGCTTGGACCGCGGGCTTCGGCTTCACGGGCGCCATTCGCGGGGTCGCCGGCGTCAGAGTAGGAGAAGGAAGGGGGCAGAGTTGCGACTGGATCTGGAGAAGCTTTCGGCTGAGAGAAGGGGATCGGGAGCAAGGCAAAGCAATGA
Source organism: Triticum dicoccoides (assembly GCF_002162155.2). Taxonomy (NCBI): domain Eukaryota; kingdom Viridiplantae; phylum Streptophyta; class Magnoliopsida; order Poales; family Poaceae; genus Triticum; species Triticum dicoccoides. The sequence continues at coordinate 394,952,396 of NC_041388.1, read as the reverse complement.
TGGCTTTGCGGGGTGCGCCAGTCTTTTATCATCCTGGGTAGTTGCCTAGGCAATGTGGGGAAGCGGAGGCGTCCGCGGCCCGTCAAGCGCCATGCATCAAGCCTAGCCCACAGGCGATTGGGGCCCGCGGTGCTTCTGCCTTCCCTCTTTGGCTTCGCATCGAAGCCAGCCCGAGCGCGCCTTGGGCCCGAGGGCTACTGTCGGCATTCTGGGATCGGGGGTACCCAGATCTGCCTGCCTGCGGCCCACGGTGTGGCTCCCTCGATGGCCTGGTACGGCCCAGCGGCAAGGCCTCTAAGACAAGACCCTCGCGAGGAGAATGACGCCAAGACCTCCAGAGGAGCGGCCTCCCCAGGTTGCCTCCAGAGGAGCAAAGATTTCTATCCAGGTACCCAGCCTGACGAGGCTGCGATAACGTGAGCCATGACGACCAAGGCCAGGTGGGCGCCAGTGGGCGCAGAGGAGATAGTTTCCCTTTCGGTGCTAAGGGAGCAAGGACAGGCGCAGGTTCCCGAGGAAGGCCCAAAGCTTTCCGTTCCAGTGCTACAAGACCAAGACCACGAGCTCGGCAGGATGGATGTCATTGTCGAGCCAACCGCTACGTCATGACCAGAGGCTTTGCAGGCAAAGACCACCTTTCATCAAGATTAGATGTACTTCTTGTCCCCTTTCAAATTGGCCACTGTGGGATCCCTTCCCGCCTAAGTTTTGAGGGAAGAGGACTGAGGCCACTATAAATATAGGTTATCCACCATCCTAGAAATGGATCGGATCTATTCCACCCTGACCACGAGAGCCCTCGCGAGGTTGTCTATCCGATGTACTCTTGTTAATCCTTAGCCTCCTCATGAGGCCAATCCACCACAAAGCAGGAGTAGGGTTTTACACTGCAAGGTGGCCAGAACCTGGGTAAACTGTTGTGTTCATCTTTGTAACACCCACGATGCGGCTATATCTCCCATGTGTCGGAGCATGACTTAGAGGCATAACCGCATTGTAGGCATGTCGCAAGAGGGGTAATCTTTACACATCCCATGTACTGAATAAGAAAGGGATAAAGAGTTGGCTTACAATCGCCACTTCACACAATATATAAATATAGCATTACAACATCCAGATACAATCAAGGTCCGACTACGGAACCAAAATAAAGGAGACTACCCCTAATGCAAAAGATCCCTGATCGCCCCAACTAGGCTCCACTACTGATCAACTGGAAACGGAACAACATAACAAACACGATCTTCATCGAGCTCCTCCTTGAGCTCGGTTGCGTCACATGCATGGTATCATCGGCACCTGCAACTGGTTTTGGAAGTAATCTGTGAGTCACGGGGACTCAGCAATCTGACACCCTCGCGATCAAGACTATTTAAGCTTATGGGTAGGGAAAGGTAGTGAGGTGGAGCTGCAGCAAGCACTAGCATATATGGTGGCTAACTTACGCAAATGAGAGCGAGAAGAGAAGCAAAGCACGGTCCTGAACCAGAAGTGATCAAGAAGTGATCCTGAAACTACTTACATTCAAGCATAACTCCAACACCGTGTTCACTTCCCGGACCCCGCCGAGAAGAGACCATCACGGCTACACACGCGGTTGACACATTTTAATTAAGTTAAGTGTCAATTTCTCTACAACCGGACATTAACAAATTCCCATCTACCCATAACCGCGGGCACGGCTTTCGAAAGTTCATAACCCTGCAGGGGTGTCCCAACTTAGCCCATCACAAGCTCTCATGGTCAACGAAGGATATTCCTTGTCCCAGGAAGACCCGATCAGGCTCGGAATCCCGGTTACAAGACATTTCGACAATGGTAAAACAAGACCAGCAAAGCCACCCAAATGTGCCGACAAATCCTGATAGGAGCTGCACATATCTCGTTCTCAGGGCACACCGGATGAGCAAGACGTCGGGTTGGCATAAACCCTGGTTGCACAGGGGGCGCCGGACATCACTCAGGTTGGACCAACACTTAGAGAAGCACTGGCCCAGGGGGTTAAAATAAAGATGACCCTTGAGTCTGCAGAACCCAAGGGAAAAAGGCTAGGTGGCAAATGGTAAAACCAAGGTTGGGCCTTGCTGGAGGAGTTTTATTCAAGGCGAACTATCAAGGGCTTCCCATTATAACCCAACCGCGTAAGGAACGCAAAGTCAGGGAACATAACACCGGTATGACGGAAACTAGGGCGGCAAGAGCGGAACAAAACACCAGGCATAAGGCCGAGCCTTCCACCCTTTACCAAGTATATAGATACATTAAAGTAAACAATATATATAGTGATGTCCCAGCAATAATCATGTTCCAACTAGGAACAAACTTCTACTTCACCTGCAACTAGCAACGCTATAAGAGGGGGCTGAGCAAAGCGGTAACATAGCCAAACTACGGTTTGCTAGGACAAGGTGGGTTAGAGGCTTGACATGGCAATATGGGAGGCATGATATAGCAAGTGGTAGGTATCGCGGCATAGCAAAAGAGCGAGCAAACTAGCAAGCAAAGATAGAAGTGATTTCGAGGGTATGATCATCTTGCCTGAGATCCCGCAAGGAAGAAGAACGAGTCTATGAAGAAGACAAACGGACGAAGTCGAAGGGATCCTCATAACTCCGGAATGGAACCGAAGCTAACGAGGGAAACAACCCGGAAAGAAGCAAACAATATAGTAAACAACCATCACATAAGATGGCATGATGCACAACCAAGTATGATGCATGTCCGGTTTAAATATGCATGTCATGGCAAAGTGCACAAACAACTCTACAAGTTAAGTGGAGCTCAATATGCAACGAGTTGCATATTGACGAAACACCACGTCAATTATTTAGTTCTCTCCCGTTTAGGTACCCAACAATATTAAATGTTGTTAAACATGGCAAGAGATGAAGCAAAATTAAACTACACAATCTAAGCAATTTAAATGGGGTCGGAAACAACAACAACAACAACAACAACAATTCCGGTAAAACCCCATATGCATTTAGCAAATTGGTGCAACAACAAAGTTAAACATTTAAATGTTATTATCATGATGCGGAGGACATGTTCAAGATTATGCAATTTTAATGAAAATGTTGATAAGAGCATTATGAAGCATTTTGTCATCGTGGCGGAAACGAAAAGGGGTGCCACGGCAACGATAACAGTAACGGTGCCACGGCAATGTTCCGATTCCGGTACATGATTGAGATACCGATGCAAAGGGGAACTGTGCGGATGCGTGCAAAAGATGGTGGGGCGCTCCCGGATACCGGATGTCCCATGGATCGGCGATGGTGTCAAACGAGGGAACATCTAACGTTCACGAGCGGATTACAACAACCAACATGCATTTCATACAACTCATGCATACGGTCCATGAGTGGTCATCTCGCGGTTATACCTTCGAAGCATGCCTTTTCGGAACGGATCAAGTTCATAGCGGATGTACGCGTTCTCGCGGCGGTAGTGGAAGTAGTGGTACATGTTCGTTTCGGATAGGAACTTGATGAATCCACGGTCGAAGGTAGTTGTATACTTAGTCTTGTCGGATCCACAGATCTTTGGGCAACGGTAGTCGTACACTTTCATAGATGTTCGAGGCCGTCGGTAGGGGAGCTCGCCGTATTGCGATGATAGTGGTACAAGGTCATTGGGGTACTTGTCGGTCCGGTCTTGACGGTCTCGTTTTTGTGACGGTAGTCATACTAGTCGGCGGTAGTGGAACTTGACAAATCCGAGCTCTTCAAGGGTCGTCATGGTACTCGTTCACGTTGTAGTCGTACATGTACTATGGTCGAGGTCTTGGTGGACTTGCAGGCCTTGGCGATTCCGGAGACGCCGGTAGAGGTACTGGACGCGACACTGTAAACTAGTACACTTTCGGAGAGGACTTCTCCATGAAACCCAAAATGAAACAGCCCCAAACGGAGGCAACAGAGGCGGAGACGAACGATGATAGCGAGGCGGTGGTCCCGCGGCAACAGGAGGTCGACGGCGGCGCGGCACGGGAAGAACAGCAGCAGGACGGGGTGGCTACCCTCGCCCTTAGCATGGAGCAAGGGATGCTGGAGGTGCCATGGACCTCGGGCGCACGAGGAGGAGCAGGGAAAGGAGGTCGGGCGGGCGACGTGCTTGTGCAGCAATGGCCAAGGTCGTGGGCGGCGGAGGTTCGGCACTGGAGAAATAGGAAGGCCACGGCAGAGGAACGGGACTCGGTGACGAGGTGCAGCAGCGGCAACGGCCATGGAGGACGGCGGCGCTCAAGCGGGGTAGAGCTGTTGGAAATATGCCCTAGAGGCAATAATAAATTAGTTATTATTATATCATATTTCATTGTTCATGATAATCGTTTATTATCCATGCTAGAATTGTATTGATAGGAAACTCAGATACATGTGTGGATACATAGACAACACCATGCCCCTAGTAAGCCTCTAGTTGACTAGCTCGTTGATCAATAGATGGTTACGGTTTCCTGACCATGGACATTGGATGTCGTTAATAACAGGATCACATCATTAGGAGAATGATGTGATGGACAAGACCCAATCCTAAGCCTAGCACAAAGATCATGTAGTTCGTATGCTAAAGCTTTTCTAATGTCAAGTATCATTTCCTTAGACCATGAGATTGTGCAACTCCCGGATACCATAGGAATGCTTTGGGTGTACCAAACATCACAACGTAACTTGGTGGCTATAAAGGTTCACTACAGGTATCTCCGAAAGTGTCTGTTGGGTTGGCACGAATCGAGACTGGGATTTGTCACTCCGTGTAAACAGAGAGGTATCTCTGGGCCCACTCGGTAGGACATCATCATAATGTGCACAATGTGACCAAGGAGTTGATCACGGGATGATGTGTTACGGAACGAGTAAAGAGACTTGCCGGTAACGAGATTGAACAAGGTATCGGGATACCGACGATCGAATCTCGGGCAAGTATCATACCGATAGACAAAGGGAATTGTATACGGGATTGATTGAGTCCTTGACATCGTGGTTCATCCGATGAGATCATCGTGGAGCATGTGGGAGTCAACATGGGTATCCAGATCCTGCTGTTGGTTATTGACCGGAGAGTTGTCTCGGCCATGTCTGCATGACTCCCGAGCCCATAGGGTCTACACACTTAAGGTTCGATGATGCTGGGGTTATAGGGAAAGTATGTACGCAGTTACCAAATGTTGTTCGGAGTCCCGGATGAGATCCCGGACGTCACGAGGAGTTCCGGAATGGTCCGGAGGTAAAGATTAATATATAGGAAGTATGGTTTTGGCCACCGGAAGTGTTCCGGGCATCACCGGTAGTGTACCAGGACCACCGGAGGGGTCCGGGGGTCCACCAGGTGGGGCCACCAGCCCCGGAGGCCTACATGGGCCAATAGTGGGAAGGGACCAGCCCCTAGATGGGCTGGGGCGCCTCCCACCAAGGCCCAAGGCGCCTCCAAGAGGGGAGGGGGGCAAACCCTAGGGCAGATGGGCCCTAAGGCCCACCTCAGGTGCGCCTCCCCCTCTCCCCCTTGTGGCCGCCACCCTAGATGGGATCTAGGGCTGCCGCCACCCCTAGGGAGGAAACCCTAGGTGGGGGCGCAACCCTCCCTCTCCCCCTATATATAGTGGAGGCAAAGGAGCAGCCCAACACATGAAGTTCCTCCCCTGTTGGCGCAGCCCTACCCCTCTCCCTCCTCGTCTCTCGTAGTGCTTGGCAAAGCCCTGCTGGAGTCCCGCGCTCCTCCACCACCACCACGCCGTCGTGCTTCTGCTGGATGGAGTCTTCCCCAACCTCTCCTTCTCCCCTTGTTGGATCAAGCGTACGAGACGTCACCGGGCTGTTCGTGTGTTGAACGCGGAGGTGCCGTCTGTTCGGCACTAGGATCATCGGTGATTTGGATCACGACGAGTACGACTCCATCAACCCCATTCACTTGAATGCTTCCGCTTAGCGATCTACAAGGGTATGTAGATGCACTCCCCTCTCCCTCGTTGCTAGATGACTCCATAGATTGATCTTGGTGATGCACAGAAAATTTTAAAATTCTGCTACGTTCCCCAACAGTGGCATCGTGAGCTAGGTCTATGCATAGTTTCTATGCACGAGTAGAACACAAAGCAGTTGTGGGCGTCGATATTGTCAATTTACTTGCCGTTACTAGTCTTATCTTGATTCGGCGGCATCGTGGGATGAAGCGGCCCGGACTGACCTTACACATACTCTTACGTGAGACTGGTTCCACCGACTGACATGCACTAGTTACATAAGGTGGCTAGCGGGTGTCTGTCTCTCCCACTTTAGTCGGATCAGATTTGATGAAAAGGGTCCTTATGAAGGGTAAATAGAAATTGGCATATCACGTTGTGGTTTTGGCGTAGGTAAGAAACGTTCTTGCTAGAAACCTATAGCAGCCACGTAAAAACTTGCAACAACAATTAGAGGACGTCTAACTTGTTTTTTGCAGCATATTCCTTGTGATGTGATATGGCCAAAAGGATGTGATGAATGATATATGTCATGTATGAGATTGATCATGTTCTTGTAATAGGAATCACGACTTGCATGTCGATGAGTATGACAACCGGCAGGAGCCATAGGAGTTGTCTTAATTTATTTATGACCTACGTGTCAACTTAAACATCATGTAATTACTTTACTTTATTGCTAAAGCATTAGCCATAGTAGTAGAAGTAATAGATGATGAGACAACTTCAAGAAGACACGATGATGGAGATCATGGTGTCATGCCGGTGACAACGATGATCATGGAGCCCCGAAGATGGAGATCAAAAGGAGCAAAATGATATTGGCCATATCATGTCACTATTTGATTGCATGTGATGTTTATCATGTTTTACATCTTATTTGCTTAGAACGATGGTAGCTTAAATAAGATGATCCCTCGTAATAATTTCAAGATAGTGTTCCCCCTAACTATGCACCGTTGCGAAGGTTCGTTGTTTCGAAGCACCACATGATGATCAGGTGTGATAGATTCTAACGTTCGAATACAACGGGTGTAAGCCAGATTTACACACGCAATACACTTAGGTTGACTTGACGAGCCTAGCATGTACAGACATGGCCTCGGAACACGGAAGACCGAAAGGTCGAGCATGAGTCATATAGAAGATACGATCAACATGAAGATGTTCACCGATGTTGACTAGTCCGTCTCACGTGATGATCGGACACGGCCTAGTTGACTCGGATCATGTTTCACTTAGATGACTAGAGGGATGTCTATCTGAGTGGGAGTTCATTAAATAATTTGATTAGATGAACTTAACTATCATGAACATAGTCTAAATTGTCTTTGCAAATATGTTGTAGATGAATAGCTCACGTTGTAGCTCCATGTTTCAATACGTTCCTAGAGAAAGACCAAGTTGAAAGATATTGTAAGCAATAATGCGGACTAGGTCCGTAGTCTGAGAAGTGTCCTCACTGCTACACAGAAGGCTTACGCCTTTGATGCACCGCTCGATGTGCAAACCCCTACAACATCGTCTGTGGATGTTGTGAACACCTGACAGACACATCCTGATGACTACTTGATAGTTTAGTGCACCATACTTTACGGCTTAGAATCGGGATTCCAATGACGTTTTGAACGCCATAGAACATATGAGATGTTCCAAGAGCTGAAATTGGGATTTCAGGCTCATGCCCGTGTTGAGAGGTGTGAGACCTCTCACAAGTTCTTTTGCCAACAAGATGGAGGAGAATAACTCAGCTAGTGAGCATGTGCTCAGAATGACTGGGTGCTACAATCGCTTGAATCAAGTGGGAGTTAAAACTTCCAGATAAGATAGTGATTGATAGAGTTCTCTAGCCACTATCACCAAGCTACTAGATCTACGTGATGAACTATGACATGCAAGGGATGGAGTTGATCCCGGAGCTGTTCGCGGTGCTTAAGACCGCAAAAGGTAGAAATCAAGAAGGAGCATCAAGTGTTGATGGTTTAACAAGACCACTGGTTTCAAGAAGGGCAAGGGCTACAAGGGAAACTTCATGGATGGCAAACCAGTTGCCGCTCCAGTGAAGGAACCCAAGGTTGAACTCAAACCCGAGACTAAGTGCTTCTATTGTAAGGGGAATGGTCACTGGTAGCGGAACAACCCCAAATACATGGTAGATAAGAAGGCTGGCAACTTCAACAAAGTATATACGTGTTATTAATGTGTACCTCACTAGTACTCCTAGTAGCACCTGGGTATTGGATACCGGTTCAGTTACTATTATTGGTGACTTGAAGCAAAAGCTACGGATTGAACGGAGACTGGCTAAGTGCGAGGTGACAATGTGTGTTGGAAGTGTTTCCAAAGTTGATGAGATCACCATCGCATGCTCCATTTGCCTTCGGGATTAGTATTGAACCTAGATAAATGTTATCAGATGTCTATGTTGAGCATGAATATTATTAGATCATGTTCATTGCAATACGGTCATTCATTTAAGTTAGAGAATAATGGTTATTCTGTTTACATGAATGATACCTTTCATGGTCATGCACCCTATGTGAATGGTTCATTGAATCTCGGTCGTGGTAATACACATGTTCACGCCAAAAGATGTAGAGTTAATAATGATAGTACCACTTTCTCGTGGCACTGCCGCTTAGGTCATATTGGCGTAAGATGCATGAAGAAACTCCATGTTGATGGATCTTTGGAGTCACTTGATTTTAAATCACTTGACACATGCGAGCCATGCCTCATGGGCAGGATGACTAAGACCCCGTTTTCAGGTACAATGAAACGAGCAAATGACTTGTTGGAAATCATGCATGCTGATGCGTGTGATCCAATGAGAATTGAAGCGTGCGGTGGATATCGCTATTTTCTCATCTTCACTGACGATTTGGGTAGATATAGGTGTATCTACTTAATGAAGCACATGTCTAAAACGTTTGAAAAGTTCAAGCGATTCCAGAGTGAAGTTAAGAATCATCATAACAATAAGATCATGTTCCTACGATCTGATCAAAGGGAGATTTTTTGAGTTATGAGTTTGGCAATCACTTAAGACATTGTGGAATTGTTTCACAGTTGAAGCCACCTGGAACACCACAAGGTAATGGTGTGTCTGGACGTCGTAATCGAACCCTATGAGATATGGTGCGATCTATGATGTCTCTTACCAATCTACCATTTTCATTTTGAGGTTATGCGTTAGAGACAACTGCATCCACTTTAGATAGGACACCATTTAAGTCCGTTGAAACGACGTCGTGTGAACATTGGTTTGGCAAGAAACCAAAGTTGTCACTTCTTAATGTTTGGGGCTGCGATGCTTAAGGCTTCAGCCGGAGAAGCTCGAACCCAAAGCGGACAAACACATCTTCATAGGATACCCAAAGGTGACAGTTGGGTACACCTTCTATCTCAGATCCGAGGGCAAATTTTTTGTCGCTAAGAACGGGTCCTTTCTCGAGAAGGAATTTCTCTCGAAAGAATTGAGTGGGAGGAAGATAGAACTTGATGAGGTTGTCGAACCTTTACTTCAACCAGAGAGTGATGCAACACAGAAAGATGTTTTCTGTGGCGCCTACGTCTGTTGAATAGGGAGTTAATGATAGTGATCATGAAGCTTCGGATCAAATTGCTATCGAACCTCGTAGGTCGACAAGGATATGTACTACTCCTAAGTGGTACGGTAATCCTGTCTTAGATATCATGTTGTTAGACAACAATGAACCTACGAGCTATGGAGAAGCGATGGTGGGCCCGTATTCCGACAAATGGTTAGAAGCCATGAAATCCGAGATAGGATCCATATATCAGAACAAAGTATGGACTTTGGTGGACTTGCCCGATAATCGGCAAGCCATTGACATAAATGGATCTTTAAGAAGAAGACGGACGTGGGCGGTATTGTTACCGTCTATGAAGCTCGACTTGTGGGAAAGAGTCTTTTCACAAGTTCAAGGAGTTGACTACGATGAGAATTTCTCACCCGTAGCGATGCTTAAGTCCGTCGGAATCATGTTAGCATTAGCTGTATTTTTCGATTATGAAATCTTACAGATGGATGTCAAAACAAGTTTTCTTACCAGTTTTCATAAGAAAAGTTGTATGTGATACAATAAAAGGTTTTGTCGATCCTAAGGATGCTAAAAGGTATGCTGGCTCCAGCAATCCTTCTATGGACAAGAGCAAGCATCTCGGAATCGGAATACATGTTTTGATGGAGTGATCAAAGCTTTTAGGTTTATACAATGTTTGCCAGAAACTTGTATTTACAAGAAAGTGAGTGGGAGCACTACAATATTTTTGATAAGTATATGTGGATGACATATTGTTGATCCGAAATAATGTAGAATTTCTGGAAAGCATAAACGGTTGTTTGAAGAAGGTTTTTCAAAGGAAGACCTGGATAAAGCTGCTTACATATTGGGCATCAAGATCTATAGAGATAGATCAAAACGCCTGATGATACTTTCAAAGAAAGCACACCTTGACATGTTTGGAAGGAGTTCAAAATAGACCAGTCAAAGAAGGGGTTCTTACCTGAGTTGTAAGGTGTGAAGTTGAGTAAGACTCAAAGCTTGACCACGGCAGAAGAAAGAGGAAGGACGAAGGTCGTCCCCTATGCTCTTGTCATAGGCTCTATATGGTATGCCATGCTGAGTACCGCACTTGATGTGTGCCTTGCCACATGTCTGGCAAGAGGGTACAAAGGTGATCTAGGACTGGATCACCAGATAGCGGTCAAAATTGTCCTTAGAGGAATAAGGAAATGTTTCTCGGTTATGGAGGTGATAAAGAGTTCGACGTAAAGAGTTACGTCGATGCAAGCTTAACACCTATCCGGATAGCTCTGAGTAGAGATACCGGATACGTATAATGGAGCAACAATTTGGAATAGCTCAAGTGGAACGTGGTAGCAGCATCTACGATATGACATAAAGTTTTGCGAAATACATAGGGATCTGAATATGGCAAGACCGTTGACTACAACCTCTCTCACAAGCATAACATGATCAAACCTAGAACTCATTGAGTGTTAATCACATAGTGATGTGAACTAGATTATTCAGTCTAGTAAACTCTTTGGATGTTGGTCACATGGCGATGTGACCTATGAGTGTTAATCACATGGCGATGTGAACTAGATTATTGACTCTAGTGCAAGTGGGAGACTGTTGGAAATATGCCCTAGAGGCAATAATAAATTAGTTATTATTATATCATATTTCATTGTTCATGATAATCGTTTATTATCCATGCTAGAATTGTATTGATAGGAAACTCAGATGCATGTGTGGATACATAGACAACACCATGTCCCTAGTAAGCCTCTAGTTGACTAGCTCGTTGATCAATAGATGGTTACGGTTTCCTGACCATGGACATTGGATGTCGTTGATAACGGGATCACATCATTAGGAGAATGATGTGATGGACAAGACCCAATCCTAAGCCTAGCACAAAGATCATGTAGTTCGTATGCTAAAGCTTTTCTAATGTCAAGTATCATTTCCTTAGACCATGAGATTATGCAACTCCCAGATACCGTAGGAATTCTTTGGGTGTACCAGACGTCACAACGTAACTGGGTGGCTATAAAGGTTCACTACAGGTATCTCCGAAAGTGTCTGTTGGGTTGGCACGAATCGAGACTGGGATTTGTCACTCCGTGTAAATGGAGAGGTATCTCTCGGCCCACTCGGTAGGACATCATCATAATGTGCACAATGTGACCAAGGAGTTGATCACGGGATGATGTGTTACGGAACGAGTAAAGAGACTTGCCGGTAACGAGATTGAACAAGGTATCGGGATACCGACGATCGAATCTCGGGCAAGTATCGTACCGATAGACAAAGGGAATTGTATACGGGATTGATTGAATCCTTGACATCGTGGTTCATCCGATGAGATCATCGTGGAGCATGTGGGAGCCAACATGGGTATCTAGATCCCGCTGTTGGTTATTGACCGGAGAGTTGTCTCGGCCATGTCTGCATGACTCCCGAGCCCGTAGGGTCTACACACTTAAGGTTCGATGACGCTAGGGTTATAGGGAAAGTATGTACGCGGTTACCGAATGTTGTTCGGAGTCCCGGATGAGATCCCGGACGTCACGAGGAGTTCCGGAATGGTCCGAAGGTAAAGATTAATATATAGGAAGTATGGTTTTGGCCACCGGAAGTGTTCCGGGCATCAACGGTAGTGTACCGGGACCACCAGAGGGGTCCGAGGGTCCACTAGGTGGGACCACCAGCCCCGGAGGCCTACATGGGCCAATAGTGGGAAGGGACCATCCCCTAGGTGGGCTGGGGCGCCTCCCACCAAGGCCCAAGGCGCCTCCAAGAGGGAAGGGGGGCAAACCCTAGGGCAGATGGGCCCTAAGGCCCACCTCAGGTGCGCCTCCCCCTCTCCCCCTTGTGGCCGCCACCCTAGATGGGATCTAGGGCTGCCGCCACCCCTAGGGAGGAAACCCTAGGTGGGGGTGCAGCCCTCCCTCTCCCCCTATATATAGTGGAGGCAAAGGGGCAGCCCAACACATGAAGTTCCTCCCCTGTTGGCGCAGCCCTACCCCTCTCCCTCCTCGTCTCTCGTAGTGCTTGGCGAAGCCCTGCTGGAGTCCCGCGCTCCTCCACCACCACCACGCCGTCGTGCTGCTGCTGGATGGAGTCTTCCCCAACCTCTCCTTCTCCCCTTGCTGGATCAAGGCGTAGGAGACGTCACCGGGCTGTACGTGTGTTGAACGCGGAGGTGTTGTCCGCTCGGCACTAGGATCATCGGTGATTTGGATCACAACGAGTACGACTCCATCAACCCCGTTCACTTGAACGCTTCCGCTTAGCGATCTACAAGGGTATGTAGATGCACTCCCCTCTCACTCGTTGCTAGATGACTCCATAGATTGATCTTGGTGATGCGTAGAAATTTTTAAAATTTTGCTACGTTCCCCAACAAGAGCAGAGGGGGCGACGAGCGTGAGGATGGAATGGGCGCCCGGCTCTGCAGGCTTCAGGTGGAGGAGGAGAAGGGGCGCGCCGGGGTGAGGCTTGGTCGTGTCGGGGTCCTGGAGGTGATTGGGCGCGGGGGCTCCTCCCCCGGCTCGAGGTGGAAGGGAGGAAAGGGAGACGAGGGGAGGAAGAGCGAGGGGGGTCGGGACGATTGGATCGGGAGACGGCATTTCCAGCGGTGCAAGGGAAGAGAGGAGGGAGAGAGCGAGAGTGGTGAAGGGAAACGGGCAAGGAGCGGTCGGCCTAGGGTTAGAATGGTGGGCTTAGGAGGGCATATGTGCCTGGGAGGCCGGCGCTGCTAGGAGGCCCAAGTGGCCAGAGGCGGCTGGGCTCCCTTCTCCCTCCTTCTTCTCTTAAAAAAACTTATTTTCTTTAACAGAAAAGAAGTTAGAGAGAGGAAAAGAAAGAGAGGGTTAGGGACGGATTTTGCGCATGGGGATAATATTCCCGGACTCGCAAAAATGTGTATGATCCAAGAAAAATGGAGTGGCCATTTTTCAAAGTTTAAATTCAAACTCATTTGATTTAAATTCAAATGGTTCGAATAGGAAGTGAGGGTTAGGAAGGTCCAAAAATGTTTAGATTTTTGGTGGAGCTCCGGAAAATGATGAAAGAATATATGGCAAGGTTTGAGGAGCAACTCAAAGCAGAAAAGACTTGAGATTTACATTGCAAGTGTGTCACGGTAATTCCACAAGAATGGAAATATTTATAATAGCTCCCTAATATCGGGAGGATATGTTATAAAGAGAAGTCACCCTTCCCTCGGTTTAAATGGACCGAAGAGCCATGCAATTTACTTAAGTGAGTTTTTAGTTGGCTTTGAGAAAATGATGGCATGATGACATGATGCAATGCACATGATGCAACGAACCAAAACGAATCACCCGATAACACTCAGAAACATGGAAGGCATCTGAAGCTCTGGTCTTGGGGTGTTACAACACTCCATCACTACGAGAGGATCTCGTCCCGAGATCTAGGATGGCCCCAGAGGGAAAACGGAAGAGGAAGAGGAGAGGTAAAACTAAGTTGCTTCTTTGACAAATGAGTGAAACCAAAGAACCTTGAAAGTTTAAACCATTTCGAGAAAAGAATACAACGGAGATGAACGAAGTTTAGAATACTCCGTTAGAAAAGAGGAACAAGGAACATTACGGGAACCTTGTAGGTTGACAAACATAAGAAAAGGGTTTCAATGGACAAGAAATACATGCAAGCACTCCGATAGAAACGAAAAGTACAAGGAACGACAAGATCAATTACGCCAACACTCCGGTTAAATGGATTAGCTAGAAAAGAACTTGATCTTGGCAAAATGAGTTGATGTGACGAAGAGAGCAACAACACAATGCCTCCGGAAGGAAGAATAGAAGATATATCATTGGAATAACAAAATGGAGAAGAAAATGACAAGTTTTGTCACAAAAGAGCTTGAAAAGGCATCCTTAGGAGAAGGGTTGAATGGAGTTGTTGGAAAAACCAACAACGAAAAGAGTAAGCTTGTTGTGGGCTTATGGAAAACATCTCAAAACTATGAGGTGAAATTCTGCCACATACGAAAACAATAGATTGAATTGATATCAACAAGGAGGCGAGAAACTTATCTCACTGGTAGGATAAATGAAGAACTTGGATCATTTATAAGCACCATAAATAGCGACAGTCCTTAGGGAAAACTTTAGGTGAAATATAACCCAAGACAACTCCAAAGAAGAGATTGATGAGTTGCAAAGGAACTCATGAACGAATTGAAAATGATGGGTTTAAAATATGTCACTCTTGAGAACTTGTAAATCATGAAACACGAAGGGAAATTATCAACAATGACATAACACCACCTCAAAAGATGAGATATAAAAGAATTGCACTTCAGATGCAAGATGAAGAATACTTGAACTCCTCGAGACAAAACATGTGTCGAGCACCATGTTTATTTTGGAGTATAGTTTAGCGGAACATAACTTCGAGAGAAAATCTTGAAGAACAATTGAAGAATGAAAAGAATCCTTGACGAACCACCATGTAGAGCCTCCATGAAGAACTCCGGTAATAACAGAATGATCAAAAGAAGTGAAGGATGAAAAGAATAAGATTGAGGCCTTGCAATGATTTAGATGAATCTCCGTGGTGATATAATTGAGAGAGCTTGGAACTCCGGGAAAAAGAGAAGATGAAACAATTGAAAACGAGAATTTCGATGAACCTCCGGAATAAGGAATTGCTCACTTGGATGAAACAAGGATAAGAATTACATTATGATTATCCTTCACCAATTTAAATTAATGACAAGCAATGGATTTTGCATACTACTTATTCTCGTAGAAAGGATTAAGATAGATATAGCGCAAACTTGAGAAGGTCTTCAATGATCCACCGGTAGGCTTGGAAAGAACGAATAAATTGATATGATAACGAATGAAGAGAACTCTTGAACGAACCACCGTAAGAATTGAAAAGGAAAGTAGCAAAGACACAATTCACCGGGAAGAATTGGAAAATGAAAGAAGATACTTGAGAGAATTTAGATACATGAGTACAAATAGATCACGAGCTGATAAGAGAATACTTGAATGACGCACCAGTAAGATTTAGAGAATAAGAGATGAAAGCTGGAATGAATAATTCTGAGATGATAGCCTCCGGAGAAACAAACTGAAAATACTCTGAATTACTCCGGATGGGTGAAAAGAATTCTCACAATCAAAAACAATTATGAGAGGATGACATCAAGCTAGAACCATGAATCTTTGAGAGAGTAGATAAGATATGGAGGAAAAACTCTTCTTCGGTCTTCAAAATCCGAGAATGACGACGAGAAACACCACCATGAATTTTTGAGGTACTCCGGGATGACGAATTTAAAGGTTGAGCCAAACGATGAAAAAAATTTGAAAGATCTTGTAGAAAGACATTTGACTGATGACAAATCATTCTTACATCAACTTTGAAATGAATTTGAGAATAACTCCGGTGAAAATTAGAAGAGTCAGGTAAGATCCTGAAAAAAAAGACCTGTGGGTTAGGGCCCACTCAAAAGAAACACCGTTGAACAATTTAGAAGAGAGATTGCGCCGGTTGAATTAAATGACTTGAATGGGATAACATCCTCAAAAGAACTTGAATGAATTGAGAATGGAAACTAGAATCTTCTGAGATATCTTCAGCACTCCGGAACAAATGAATAGCGAGAGGTGAACAATTAAGAGGTGCACTGGCATGAGAAAGCATTTGATACGAGGAAAAGATATGATCAACAAAGCTTGACTTAAATCCACTGGAGAAGAAAGAGAACGAAGAATGATGAACTAGAAGCTCCGTTAGAATCTTCATGAGAAACACCGGGTAAGAACATTGACGGAAAAGAATGGAGAGACTTCCCATCAAGGATACTTGATTAAGACCTCCGAGTCCTTGAAGAAAAAGGGTGGGAGGGCGGGAAAACAAAGACAATTTGGGATGGATGAAATGAACAACGTTGGGAAAACCGAGAGGTAATCTTGGGGATGTTGAAATGATCGAATCCACTTGAAGAGAAAAACACGCCGGTTGAAAAGGATTGACAAAACAACCTCGATGATCATGAATGATTAGTATTCACATGGAAATATGAGAACACCATTTGGGGAAGGTATGGAATCAACACTTGACATTGAAGCAACTCGAATACCACAACTCAAAAAAACAAAGGATTGGCTTGCAGAATAAGCCGGAACAAACATATGATAGAGATTTCATTCGAAGTTTTCGTGGTGGGGCCCACACGGGCTCGATCGTACAGCACCATCATGTGCAAGGCAGTGCACATGACATACGAAGCGTCCTCGAGTCAGCATAGCCAAGGACTCTCTAAGACACAATGAGACCACTGTAAAACCAACCGTGGATAGGCGGACCACTAGACGTCGAACCCCAATCTCATATCATGCATCTGTCGGAAAGATATCCTAAGGGCTACTTGAATTCCCACTTATAAACTCCCGAAACTTTCCGGTTATGCAATCAGGTGTTGGGGATATAGGGGAAGCATAATATCTCACCCAAACTAACAAATCCTACATCCAGCCGTATCCATACTTCAACACATAACCAAGAAACCTTTGGAAATCATTTACCTCAACCCTTGAAAAGCATCCGTTATACGAGTTATGGCAATACTCCCGAACTCTCGCCCCAGTACTGGGTGGCGTCGAGGTTATCTCACCAACAACTGCATGAAGGAGATTTTCGATGTCGGCGAACTCAGGTATTCCAGAACTGCAACGATAAAATTGTGACGACAACACCTCGGAGCTCAACTCCCCGGGGCACTGCCACAACCCCTAAATGCCAGGAGGCACCAAGAACAATGTTCTAGTCACAAAACCATCGGAACGATTCCAAGATACCCGCGTGATCCTAAAAAACAATTGGTGAAATTTGAGGAGAGAAGAGTCAAAACTCTACGTCAGGAGGCCTCACCAGAGCGATGAAGGGACTGAGGAGTAAAAAGAATCCTACTCTCCGATATATATAATCCTATAAGACTCAAAACATTTTTCTAGACTCAACAACGCCAGCAATTCGATCAAGCAGGGGGCTCCTAAGTCGGGGAAGGCTCTGATTACCAACTTGTAACACCCACGATGCGGCTATATCTCCCACGTGTCGGAGCACGACTTAGAGGCATAACCGCATTGTAGGCATGTCGCAAGAGGGGTAATCTTTACACATCCCATGTACTGAATAAGAAAGGGATAAAGAGTTGGCTTACAATCGCCACTTCACACAATATATAAATATAGCATTACAACATCCAGATACAATCAAGGTCCTACTACAGAACCAAAATAAAAGAAGACTACCCCTAATGCAAAAGATCCCCGATCGCCCCAACTGGGCTCCACTACTGATCAACTGGAAACGGAACAACATAACGAACACGATCTTCATCGAGCTCCTCCTTGAGCTCGGTTGCATCACATGCACGGTATCATCGGCACCTGCAACTGGTTTTGGAAGTAATCTGTGAGTCATGGGGACTCAGCAATCTCACACCCTCGCGATCAAGACTATTTAAGCTTATGGGTAGGGAAAGGTAGTGAGGTGGAGCTGCAGCAAGCACTAGCATATATGGTGGCTAACTTACGCAAATGAGAGCGAGAAGAGAAGCAAAGCACAGTCGTGAACTAGAAGTGATCAAGAAGTGATCCTGAAACTACTTACGTTCAAGCATAACTCCAACATCGTGTTCACTTCTCGGACCCCGCCGAGAAGAGACCATCACGGCTACACACGCGGTTGACGCATTTTAATTAAGTTAAGTGTCAATTTCTCTACAACCGGACATTAACAAATTCCCATCTGCCCATAACCGCGGGCACGGCTTTCGAAAGTTCATAACCCTGCAGGGGTGTCCCAACTTAGCCCATCACAAGCTCTCACGGTCAACGAAGGATATTCCTTCTCCTAGGAAGACCCGATCAGGCTCGGAATCCCGGTTACAAGACATTTCGACAATGGTAAAACAAGACCAGCAAAGCCACCCAGATGTGCCGACAAATCCCGATAGTAGCTGCACATATCTCGTTCTCAGGGCACACCGGATGAGCAAGACGTCAGGTTGGCATAAACCCTGGTTGCCCAGGGGGCGCCGGACATCGCTCAGGTTGGACCAACACTTAGAGAAGCACTGGCCCGGGGGGTTAACATAAAGATGACCCTTGAGTCTGCAGAACCCAAGGGAAAAGGGCTAGGTGGCAAATGGTAAAACCAAGGTTGGGCCTTGCTGGAGGAGTTTTATTCAAGGCGAACTATCAAGGGCTTCCCATTATAACCCAACCGCGTAAGGAACGCAAAGTCAAGGAACATAACACCGGTATGACGGAAACTAGGGCGGCAAGAGTGAAACAAAACACCAGGCATAAGGCCGAGCCTTCCACCCTTTACCAAGTATATAGATACATTAAAGTAAACAATATATATAGTGATGTCCCAGCAATAATCATGTTCCAACAAGGAACAAACTTCAACTTCACCTGCAACTAGCAACGCTATAAGAGGGGGCTGAGCAAAGCGGTAACATAGCCAAACTACGGTTTGCTAGGACAAGGTGGGTTAGAGGCTTGACATGGCAATATGGGAGGCATGATATAGCAAGTGGTAGGTATCGCGGCATAGCAAAAGAGCGAGCAAACTAGCAAGCAAAGATAGAAGTGATTTCGAGGGTATGATCATCTTGCCTGAGATCCCGCAAAGAAGAAGAACGAGTCCATGAAGAAGATAAACGGACGAAGTCGAACGGATCCTCATAACTCCGGAATGGAACCGAAGCTAACGAGGGAAACAACCCGGAAAGAAGAAAACAATATAGTAAACAACCATCACATAAGATGGCATGATGCACAACCAAGTATGATGCATGTCCGGTTTAAATATGCATGGCATGGCAAAGTGCACAAACAACTCTACAAGTTAAGTGGAGCTCAATATGCAACGAGTTGCATATTGACGAAACACCACGTCAATTATTTAGTTCTCTCTCATTTAGGTACCCAACAATATTAAATGTTGTTAAACATGGCAAGAGATGAAGCAAAAGTAAACTAAACAATCTAAGCAATTTAAATGGGGTCGGAAACAACAACAATTCCGGTAAAACCCCATATGCATTTAGCAAATTGGTGCAACAACAAAGTTAAACATTTAAATGTTATTATCATGATGCGAAGGACATGTTCAAGATTATGCAATTTTAATGAAAATTTTGATAAGAGCATTATGAAGCATTTCGTCATCATGGCGGAAACGAAAAGTGGTGCCACGGCAACGATAACAGTAACAGTGCCACGGCAATGTTCCGATTCCGGTACTTGATTGAGATACCGATGCAAAGGGGAAGTGTGCGGATGCGTGCAAAAGATGGTGGGGCGCTCCCAGATACCGGTGTCCCATGAATCGACGACGGTGTCAAACGAGGGAACAACTAACGTTCACGGGCGGATTACAACAACCAACATGCATCTCATACAACTCATGCACACGGTCCAAGAGTGGTCGTCTCGGGGTTATACCTTCGAAGTGTGCCTTTTCAGAACGGATCAAGTTCATAGCGGATGTACGCGTTCTCGCGACGGTAGTGGAAGTAGTGGTACATGTTCGTTTCGGATAGGAACTTGATGAATCCACGGTCGATGGTAGTTGTATACTTAGTCTTGTCGGATCCACAGTTCTTTGGGCAACGGTAGTCGTACACTTTCATAGATGTTCAAGGCTGTCAGTAGGGGAGCTCGCCGTATTGCGATGATAGTGGTACAAGGTCGTTGGGGTACTTGTCGGTCCGGTCTTGACGGTCTCGTTTGTGTGACGGTAGTCGTACTAGTCGACCGTAGTGGAACTTGACGGATCCGAGCTCTTCAAGGGTCGTCGTGGTACTCGTTCACGTTGTAGTCGTACATGTACTGTGGTCGAGGTCTTGGTGGACTTGCAGGCCTTGGCGATTCCGGAGACGCCGGTAGAGGTACTAGACGCGACACTGTAAACTAGTACACTTTCAGAGAGGACTTCTCCATGAAACCCAAAATGAAACAGCCCCAAACGGAGGCAACAGAGGCGGAGACGCACGAGGATAGCGAGGCGGTGGTCCCGCGGCAACAGGAGGTCGACGGCGGCGCGGCACAGGAAGAACAACAGCAGGACGGGATGGCTACCCTCACCCTTAGCATGGAGCAAGGGAGGCTGGAGGTGCCATGGACCTCGGGCGCACGAGGAGGAGCAGGGAAAGGAGGTCGGGCGGGCGACGTGCTTGTGCAGCAACGGCCAAGGTCGTGGGCGGCGGAGGTTCGGCGCTGGAGAAATAGGAAGGCCACGGCAGAGGAACGGGACTCCAGCGACGAGGTGCAGCAGCGGCATCGGCCATGGAGGACGGCGGCGCTGAGGCGGGGTAGAGCAGAGGGGGCGACGGGTGTGAGGATGGAATGGGCTCCCGGCTCTGCAGGCTTCAGGTGGAGGAGGAGAAGGGGCGCGCCGGGGTGAGGCTCGGTCGCGTCGGGGTCCTGGAGGGGATTGGGCGCGGGGGCTCCTCCCCTGGCTCGAGGTGGAAGGGAGGAAAGGGAGACGAGGGGAGGAAGAGCGAGGGGGGTCGGGACGATTGGATCGGGAGACGGGATTTTCGGCAGTGCAAGGGAAGAGACGAGGGAGAGAGTGAGAGTGGCGAAGGGAAACGGGCAAGTTGCGGTCGGCCTAGGGTTAGAATGGTGGGCTTAGGAGGGCATATGGGCCTGGGAGGCCGGCACTGCTAGGAGGCCCAAGTGGCCAGAGGCGGCTGGGCTCCCTTCTCCCTCCCTCTTCTCTTAAAAAAACTTATTTTCTTTAACAGAAAAGAAGTTAGAGAGAGGAAAAGAAAGAGAGGGTTAGGGACGGATTTTGCGCATGGGGATAATATTCCCAGACTCGCAAAAATGTGTATGGTCCAAGAAAAATGGAGTGGCCATTTTTCAAAGTTTAAATTCAAACTCATTTGATTTAAATTCAAATGGTTCGAATATGAAGTGAGGGTTAGGAAGGTCCAAAAATGTTCGGATTTTTGGTGGAGCTCCGGAAAACGATGAAAGAATATATGGCAAGGTTTGAGGAGCAACTCGAAGCAGAAAAGACTTGAGAGTTACATTGCAAGTGTGTCACGGTAATTCCACAAGAATGGAAATATTTATAATAGCTCCCTAATATCGGGAGGATATGTTATAAAGAGAAGTCACCCTTCCCTCGGTTTAAATGGACCGAAGATCCATGCAATTTACTTAAGTGAGTTTTTAGTTGGCTTTCAGAAAATGATGGCATTATGACATGATGCAATGCACATGATGCAACGAACCAAAAAGAATCACCCGACAACACTCGGAAACATGGAAGGCATCTGAAGCTCCGGTCTTGGGGCGTTACAATCTTCTTCCCCGCTCGCGCGAACTTGACGAGGCTAGGTTGTAGGGTGACGAGCTTGAGATGTGAGTGGTTGAGATCTTCGCACACGCCCTAGAGTTCGAACCATCTTGGGTCTGCAGAGCCCTGAATCCGACATAGATGCTCTTAGTTGACCGAGCTGGGAGGTGTCTACTGTCTAGCCAGCGAGCATATGCACGTCGCTGGTTCCGTGCCAATGGTTGGTGCCTGCCGTGGACCGTGGGAGTTTCTTAGCTATTCACACCATTCTTTGGTGATTCTTTGATTGGTTGGTTTGTTCTTTGAGATTGTATAAATGTAAACCACAAGTCATTTTGGGTTGTACAAATGACCAACTAAGATTGTGTTTCGGTTATAGTGCGGTCGTGCTTCTATTTTGAGGAGAGACTTTTTTGTGATGTTGAGGAGAGACTTTTGTGAACACAATTCGTTTATATCATGAAACCTTCCATCTCTTCTATCCAGCGGTAGGGGCGGCACTCCTTTGTCCGGAGCAGGAGGGCTGATGGCCCTCTTCGATGAAAATTCGGTGGAGACCTTGATGCATAGTTTGGTGGTTTTCCCCGGGAGACACGAGTTTGCTGGGTGTCGGCTCTTAGCTTTTTTCTTTGTTGTGGTTCAGTCACTTATGTGCTTCTCTTCGGTGACAAGCGTGTGGGGTCTAACAGCACATTCCTGGTGCTTTGTTGGCTGTGTTGTTTGTGTAGTTTTTTGACCGACTTGTATGAGGCTTTCCTCTACACCTTGTATTGTTCGGCCGTGTGGGAAGAAAGTCTAATTATGCAAAAGCGTAGCAAGTTACCGTCATGAATTTGGCGAGGGCTGGTTCGCCTAAAATGTCTTTGAGCGCCTAGTATAGGGGTTTGTTAGTTACTTACTTCACACCATTCTTTGATTGATTGGTCTGTTCTTCTTGGATTGGTATGATTGATTGTTTTTTTATCGGATTGGATATGTAAATTACGTAAGCTAAGATTACAATGACAACTCGAGGTTAAGATGGGACTCGCAAAGGCAAAAGACCTAGTCGTCACCAGCTTCTCCGACCCTCTCGCCATCACCAGAGGGCTTCGGTTGGCAAAGCTCGCACAACGACAACAACAGCGGCGGGGGTGGGTCTATTCAAAGGGAGTTTAATGCGGCGGGGTTGACCAACTGCGTGGATGTTAGGCCAAGTGGCGGTGGTTCTGGACCGGCAATACTCGCTAGCGATGTTGACTATGTCAACGGCGTTCAGACACTAGTACTCCCTTCGTTTCTTTTTAGTGTGCATATAAGGTTTGATCAAAGTCAAGCTTTGTAAAGTTTGACTAACTTTATACTAAAAAATATAAACATTAACAATATGAAATCAATATTATCAGATGCACCACAAAATGTATTTTCATACTATATAATTTTAATATTATAGATATTCATATTTTTAATATAAATTTGATCAAACTTTGTGTAGTTTGACTTTGACCAAATCTTATATGCGGAGTAAAAAGAAACGAAGAGAGTATACAAAAGGCTACTAGCGACATGCCAAATTGAAAATCAGTGGTACATGGGCCCAACACCACTAGTATCACATAGTTCAAATAAACACCACTAGTATCATGCCACAATTACAAAACTTTCCAGCGGCGTGCGACCCTTGACAAATCTACTAGTAGCGTGTGCCATCGTGTCTCAGATATCCTCTCTTTCTGCCCATCTCATTGACACGTGGGGCCCCATGTCAGATAACCCCTCATGTGTTGGATACAAAAATTAGTTGGAACATTAATTTAACTAAACATAATCAGATATATTGATTAGTTATTAATTAAAATTACATTACACATCCAAGATTTGAACACCACTATTCAAATCAAATATATATATAACTGAACTAATCTCGCCGGTTGGTGAGCCATATAGTTTATTGTCGCAGCCGGACAACCATCGACTGCCTACTCGCAGTCATCTAAAATGAAGACGACGGCCTTGCCAGAGCAGGAACCAGAGGCCTCTGCATCGTGGGAGACAGGGCGCCAGTGAATCTGGAGAGTGGAAACGAATGAAAATAATGTGTGATTGTTGCGAACTAAAATGTAAACTACAAAGGTGAAGTAAAAGCAGCGCGGAACGTGAGTAATGGTTGTTGGAACCGATAGGATTAAAGTGTTCCCAGATAGTCCGAATTCCACACTAGTATATATCTATCACGGCCGACGTCGATGCATAATTCTAGTCGATTCCTAACCAACTTTTTATATTTCTCGTTTTGGGCGGAGCTAAGTACATATATGTGTATACACGCAGTAGCCCTATATCTCATACAACACTACCATTCGTCTTCACTCCAGTTACAGAATGGTAATTAAGGGTCTATTAAAAGAGGTCTCCGGTTTTCCCCTGCCGCAATGATCTGGGAAAAAGGGAGGTCAGCCCTGCCACTAACCTATCTCCTCAACCGGCCTTCCCGCCAGTAGTAATTAATAACCTTCGCCCAAAAGAGACACATGTTGGATGGTCGACTTCACCCAACATCAAGAAAATTATTAGCATAACTATATAAAGAGTATATCAAATCCTAATATCACACGATCTTAAGCACACTGGGGTTCCTGCATATCCCCTAGAACTAGGAAAACTACTCGCACATCAAGAGTACAAACACCACATAATGGATCATAATGAACATTGTGATTTCACAAAAGTAATACAAAAGTGAATGCATACTAACTATTGTATTAAAGTGAGATGAAGATGGGAGGATGATGAACAAGATGATGGTGATGATGCCCTGTGGCAGCGGAGTCCTTGGATCAATCCCCCCTCCAGAATCCTTCCAAAGGCTAGGGTTCTGCCTTCTGAGCGTATTTCTGGATGTGTTCTTTTGTTTCTCCCCGATCTGAAAACATAGGGGCGAAGTACTTAACCAGGTAGACATGGCGGCGATGACCGCTGGTACAAGGACGTCATCTTTGGCTCTGGAGCCTCCTGCATTACTTGTTTCTTCTAACTCCTCTTTTTGTGGTATGTTTCTATCACATTGATTAACATGATTTATCACCATAAAATGGTCTTATTTCCTTAAGCTCCAAATAATTCATGTACTTCGTATCATGATGAGAACACACAAAAGAATGTGCACGGACACAGTAAAATCCGAATAGGCTACAACATGAATTTAAAGACAAATATTATCATACATTTTGGACTCATCAACCTATAGAAACCCGATGGGTTGCAAGGAAGACTGGTAGCACGCATCAAGGCTACCTTACGAAGCAACCATTCAAATTTATTTTCTCTTCGGATAGGGAGAGACGTCGCCACTAGGCAGCTATGTCTCTATTTCGGCCAGCAGATCCAAGTCAGCAATCTCACACACGTAAGAAATCACTGGAAAATCAAATCGTATTGCCATGCTTTCCAAAATACGAATTACAAAAGATGCAATAGAACACATCATGTACACATGAATCAACAATAGAACATAAAAAACTACAGCAAAAAACCACAGACAAACACAACATACGAATAATCCAACAAGAAGAAAATCAATTATAGCAGAGACACAAAAAGTAGCAGAACACTGCTAGTCTCCGTAGAGTTGCTAGACTTCACTGAAGAGAAAGGGTGAAGTAGTATAGTAGTAGATAGTATTTCTCTCAGTTAAGAATCAAGGTTTATCGAAACAGAAGGAGACAACACACAAACAATGTAAACAATACCTACACACACAAAGCAAATGCTTGCACCCAACAAAGGCA
This sequence comes from Triticum dicoccoides, assembly GCF_002162155.2. Lineage (NCBI taxonomy): Eukaryota > Viridiplantae > Streptophyta > Magnoliopsida > Poales > Poaceae > Triticum > Triticum dicoccoides. The sequence continues at coordinate 394,926,753 of NC_041388.1, read as the reverse complement.
AGGGGTTGCCAATCCCCTTGTTCTTGCCAATTGTAAGGATTAAATCTGATAGTGATATGTAAACAAATAAAATAAAACAACGAGCATTTGTAGGATTCTTAGTAATAATGGAGAATGGACTTGGTGGACATAGGTTCACTAGAGGCATCTCTCTCGTAAGAATAGCATCGGTGGGTAAACAAATTACTGTTGGGCAATTGACATAATTGCGCATAGTTATGATTGTGATTCTTTGTGACATGATTCATATATAGGCATTACGTCCGTGACAAGTAGACCATTAAACTTACTGACTCCTGCTACTATTACTCCATCCCAAGACCGCTATCTAGCATGCATCTCAAAGTATTGAGTTCATGACAAACAGAGTAACACTTTAAGCAAGATGACATAATATAGACAAAATAAGACCAAGCAATATGTTCAACCCCATCGTTTTATCCTTAATAGCAAAATACAATATGTGCCTTGCAACTCCTCCCATCATAGAGTAAGGACACTGCAAAATTGAAACCACTACTATGCTCCACTCCCTCTAAAGATCTAATCATCCATTTGGCCACAGAAGACTCATAGATCGGAAGTATACATAGCTATAAAATCGCACATAAATAAATCTCAATAGACTCAAATAGTTTCAATGAATAATCTGATCATAAAGCGATAATTTGTCGGATCCCAACAAACATACCGCGGGAATTACATCAAATAGATCTTAGAGGAGATCATTGTATTGAAGATCAAGAGAGAGAGAGAGGGGGAGAGAAAGAGGGAGAGGGAGAGAGAGATCTATCTACTGCTATGGACTTGTAGGTCCTGAAGGAACTACTCACATATCATCATGGAGGCAGCAAGGTCGATGAAGATTGCCTCCCCAATGGTTCCCCCCTCTAGCAGAGCACTGGAAAAGGCCTCCAGATGGGATCGCAAAAGAACAAAGGCTTGTAATAGCGGTAAAATTGTTTTGGGTCTCACTTCGGTTTTTTTAGAAAATTAGGGAATTAATAGACCATGAATTAGGTCAAATGGATACTCAGGGGGGCCACAAGCTTGCATGGCACTCCCCTATAGGGCGCGCCCCTTGAACTTCTGGAGCCCTTGTGGGTCTTCTGATCCCTCCCCGAAGCTTCTAAGGTCTCTTCTAGTCTAGAAAAATCATCATAAAGTTTCATCATGTTTGAACTTCGTTTGGTGTGGTTTTTCTGCAAAATGAATAAATAGGAAAAATAGGACTTGACACTGGGCACTAAGTTAATAGGTTAGTCTATCAAAATAATATAAAATGCCATACAGGAATGATAATATAATAGCATAAAACAATGAAAAACTATAGATATGTTGGAGACGTACCAAACACCCATGAAGAAATCAAACGAGCAAACCTTGACGCAGCAAACACAAACAACGAGGATAGACAAACCGAAGAGATAGCTCATGCCAAAGAGCAGAAGTCCAAGAATAGGTGCGGCCGAACGACGATAAGAAGCTCACAAATATTTGTAAGCACACGGGGAAAGAAAACGACCGGTGAGCGTGTATAAGATCCTCAGCTACCTCATGGGAGGGCCAACGGGGAAGCTCACAAAACCCCTTCTATTCCAGGGAAGCGAAGTGAGAGGAAGCTGTCATGATTTGTTAGATGTGAGATGAGGTGCGTGAAGGAGAACATGGCGCTTAGAAAGAAAATGATATAAGGAAGCAAGGGTGCCTAGGGCTTCAAGCTGCAAACACCCCCTAGGGCTGCAAGGACATCAAATTCAGCAACCGGAAATAAAAGCCAGGCACACACCGACATGCAGACCACAAGGATAAACTGGCTAGCCATAGAGAAAGGAGGAGCTAAACAATCGAGCAGACGGTGTGCTTTTACCCATCGTATCAAATGGCAATAGCCACATTCAATGGACCCACTCATCGAGTTGTCGACCCCACACATTGTCACACGGAGCTGGACGATGGCTCGATGCCAAAAAACATCTGGGTGGACTGGAAAAAAAGTATCGAAGCAACAAGACAGAAAACCACAAGGGTTGTTACACGACCCATCCCACCCCCGCCCACCACGTACGAAGAAGTTAAGGTCAAAAACGTCTTCATCCATCGAGCAAAACGGTCACCCATTTGAGCCATCAGCTCAACACACTAGCAAGCAGGCCCATATTATAAACCAACTCCAATAAGAAGTTGGGTAGGCTAGGAGTGAACACTGGAGCCCCACATCGGACAAATAGGAAAAATGTTTATCATAAACCAACTCCAAGACGAACGTTACCAATCCAATCCCATGCCCACCCACCAAATGCCCTTAGCCATTGGAACCGTCCACCCGACCACACCCCCATGACAAATTGGCTCAACACCATCAGGATCGGTCACCCAACATGCAGGCATGAGGCATGTATTTGACTAAAAACACACCGACACATCCAGAAGACATCAAAGACTACAAGAATGCCTCGAAAAAGAAAGAAAAAGAATACATGAACGAAAGAATCTGGCTGACAAACCGAATAGTGAACGAAAGCATCCAGATGCCAAACCGAATAGCCATCCGACCGAAAACCCCATGACAAATGGCCTCAACCATAAGAACCGACCACCCAATACACGAAGACGATAAAGGAAACATGAATGAGAATCTAGTAGGCAAACCGAATAGTGAACGAAAGGATCTGGTTGCCAAACCAAATTGAATAGTGAATGAAAGCATCTGACCGCACAACATGCCCGATCAGGGGACGATCCGAAGTTGTTCGTCCATCGAATCTGAACCACCCTATCAAAGAGAAAAGGGCTAAACCAACTAGCTAACCCCAGGAGTATACAACAGCCTGGTTGACCGACATGCTCCACTCCACTAAACAGACATCCGTAGCATCTAGAGAGCTTACTCGGCACCGCCGAACAAACATGCAACCACAAAGAGGGCCGGTCAGGGCAACCCAACAATGAGGTTTTCAGAAAGCCCGGACAAGCGCTCCTTGAACAAATGAGGCAAACCACGCGGTGCTACTCACCTAGGGTATGCAGACCAAACAACACATGCATGACAAGGGAAACGAGAAGCAGACAAGGCGGGCCCGCACGCGCCCCATGGTAACATGTCATGGACCCCACGGCATCGTCTCGGTGAGGGACACCCCGAGCCGAACGGACGACGGGGAAGGGGCCATACGGGTCGTGGCGTGAGGCGCGCGTGGATCGAACAACTTAGAGGGCACGAGAGAGCAAGGATGCCCCGAGGAGGCGGGTACTGCAGCATCATTTATAGAAGTAATGGGGATGAACACTGTCGTACGTGGCCAATATCGCCAGCCACTCTGCATGCCACACCGATACGACGATAAGAAGCTCACAAATATTTGTAAGCACACGGGGAAAGAAAACGACCGGTGAGCGTGTATAAGATCCTCAGCTACCTCGTGGGAGGGTCAACGGGGAAGCTCACAAAACCCCTTCTATTCCAGGGAAGCGAAGTGAGAGGAAGCTGTCATGATTTGTTAGATGTGAGATGAGGTGCGTGAAGGAGAACATGGCGCTTAGAAAGAAAATGATATAAGGAAGCAAGGGCGCCTAGGGCTTCAAGCTGCAAACACCCCCTAGGGCTGCAAGGACATCAAATTCAGCAACCGGAAATAAAAGCCAGGCACACACCGACATGCAGACCACAAGGATAAACTGGCTAGCCATAGAGAAAGGAGGAGCTAAACAATCGAGCAGACGGTGTGCTTTTACCCATCGTATCAAATGGCAATAGCCACATTCAATGGACCCACTCATCGAGTTGTCGACCCCACACATTGTCACACGGAGCTGGACGATGGCTCGATGCCAACAAACATCTAGGTGGACTGGAAAAAAAGTATCGAAGCAACAAGACAGAAAACCACAAGGGTTGTTACACGACCCATCCCACCCCCGCCCACCACGTACGAAGAAGTTAAGGTCAAAAACGTCTTCATCCATCGAGCAAAACGGTGACCCATTTGAGCCATCGGCTCAACACACTAGCAAGCAGACCCATATCATAAACCAACTCCAATAAGAAGTTGGGTAGGCTAGGAGTGAACACTGGAGCCCCACATCGGACAAAAAGGAAAAATGTTTATCATAAACCAACTCCAAGACGAACGTTACCAATCCAATCCCATGCCCACCCACCAAATGCCCTTAGCCATTGGAACCGTCCACCCGACCACACCCCCATGACAAATTGGCTCAACACCATCAGGATCGGTCACCCAACATGCAGGCATGAGGCATGTATTTGACTAAAAACACACCGACACATCCAGAAGACATCAAAGACTACAAGAATGCCTCGAAAAAGAAAGAAAAAGAATACATGAACGAAAGAATCTGGCTGACAAACCGAATAGTGAACGAAAGCATCCAGATGCCAAACCGAATAGCCATCCGACCGAAAACCCCATGACAAATGGCCTCAACCATAAGAACCGACCACCCAATACACGAAGACGATAAAGGAAACATGAATGAGAATCTAGTAGGCAAACCGAATAGTGAACGAAAGGATCTGGTTGCCAAACCAAA
>NC_041388.1:394900055-394922189 GCF_002162155.2 Triticum dicoccoides | reverse complement strand
CCCGTTTTTCGGACGAATTTTTTTAGGACATTTTTTCGTCTTTCTCGTCATCTCCGTCCACGATGACGCTCCTCCAAGTCGTCACCGGCCACGGGCAAGGCTCCACCACGCTACAGAGGATCACCTACAAGCAATAACTCACTTACATGAAGAAACTTACATAGAAAAGTGATCGACAACTGCCATCATCGACTCCGAGTGATCGTTGTGTTCGGGGCCACGTGAGGGTGCCACTAGGGGAAGGATGAGTAGAAGAGGACATTCCGACGAATAAGCGCGCAAACCATGGCGTGTCGCCTATATTTTTTATTTCTTAGTCGAACTTGTACGTCACGTATGATGAGTCTATATCTCATCGACATCATTTGGTGCCGAGCAATCGTTGTTGACCGTGTGAAAGAAAAAAAGAAGAAGAAAGAAAAAAGATGAGGTTGAGTTGGTTCGTGGTTAAGTCTGTGGGTTCTGCTAGATAAAAAAAGTTTAATCCTAAAAGGTATCCCCTCTGTAATTTAATATAAGACCCTTTTTGACACAGCGATAGTGCCAAAAAAGGGTTTATATTAAATTGCGGAGGGAGTATTTTTTGTGTATGATAGATAGGACGAGGAATTGTATTATGGAGATCTGCTAGAGACGCCGGAAACTAACTCATGGCATGGCATCCACATGTGAAGCGATACAAAACGTGGCCCATGCATGCTCTTCCGATGCCAGCGTTTCTCTCGCCGGCCTCACGCGACCGGAGCCATTCAAGACTCCGTGGGAGCGCCCTCACAAACCGAGAACGGGAAGCGACCACACGTGGCCTGCAACCCCGTTCTTCAGACGACTTTGCGTGTCACCGTGGCTGGGCTGGACTGCCGTTTTCGCCAGAGCAAAACCCCAAAACCAAATGCTCACGGCCACCTCACCTGAACTCAAGCGCTCGATTCCAAAGTTGGTTCGCGGATCAATGCTGGACAGAACAAAAGTGCTCATGAGCTAGCGCTGATCCAAGCGGTGCCGCCGGGCACAGTTGGCGTCGTCGCTGCCACCTCAAGAACACGATACAGACTGGGATTCCAGGCATCGTCGCCCACACCCACCGACCCACCGCCCCCAAGAACCCCTTATCTTCTCCCCCGGATTGGGATCGCGGTCCGTCCGTCCGTCCAACCCGAGATAAGACCACCCCCAAACCCTCCCGTCCACCCCACCCAATGCCTTTGTTCGTCTGATGAACGAACTGGTAGTGCGCATTGAGGACGGGGAGAAGATTTAGGGCAGAGTTTTGGGTCAGTCGAAAAACAGTTTCTTTGAGTCGAGAAGATTTATAGAGTGGTGGGTTAATTAATCTGTGGTTTTTCGCGAGCAGTACCATTATTTTGGGTGGGAGCTGTTGCTGTGCCATGGATCTGCCTGCCCCACCAACCAGTCAACCCAGAACTTTATCCTCCATTATCCTAAGCCGCCGCCGTGCCGACGCGGGGGCGAGAATAAACAAGACCGCGAGCCAGCGACTCCTCTCGCCTCCACCACTCCCTCGCCACCACTCGCTGCTTCGCCTCCGCCCCGCCGTCGCGAGATCCAGCGCCGTCTCCGCGCCGCCGCTGGTGCCGCCCATGACGACGCCGGCACCCAACCCCACCATCCGGAGGCTCGACGTCGCCTCGCCGGTGCCCGCCGACATCGACATCGCCAACGCCGTCGAGCCGCTCCACATCGCCGACATCGCCGCCGAGCTAGGCGTCCCGCCCGAGCACTACGATCTCTACGGCAAGTACAAGGCCAAGGTGCGGTTCTTGATCGGTTCCCGAGAAAAAGAGGACCACCGGCGTTGCGTGTTGTGATCAGGTGACTCGATCTGACTGCAATTTTGTGCGGCGATGTGCAGGTGCTCCTGTCCGTTCTTGACAAGCTGCAGGGGCAGCAGGACGGGTACTACGTGGTCGTCGGCGGCATCACGCCGACGCCGCTCGGGGAGGGCAAGTCAACCACTACCGTCGGCCTGTGCCAGGCGCTGGGGGCGTTCCTTGATAAGAAGGTGAGATTTTCAGAGTTATTTTCGTTTGCACCCGGTTGATTACTGCTTCTCCGTTAGAACAAAGCCGAGTTAATATGCTGTAAGAATGTAGTTTGGCTGTCAACGATGAGATAGCCTGCACAAGGTTCATTAGTGCTTGTCAATTAGGACAAAGTCGGGAATTTGTGGTTTGTTGTAAGGATGTCGTTTAAGTTGATTAAAGTCCGTAACCAATGGGCTTATTTGGGACAACATTGGAAGGATTAGAAGTTGTTTGATGCAAATTTAGACTGGGCAATAGTATTCTGTTGCTGTCCCCTAGTTAGTAACACATCTACATATTGGCTATCACGGGTTCAGGGTTTGCGTAACAGTTGGATGGATTTATTTATGAAGTTGTGTTGACATAAACAGACAGTACAGCTGCAGAATTTTCAGTGCTTATGGTAGAACTTCTGTATAACCACTGGATGGATAATAATAAAGCTAGATAAAAAGTTTTCGACATCTCGAAAGTATCCGAAGCAACTCCTGCTTTTTATATTGGTGTAAATATAGATACAATTCGAGGCTATGAATAATAGACTATACAATCCAGAACATATGGAATTTATTGTCATATATTTCTGTATATATAATTATATTGATATGGTTTACTATTTTATTTTCTGTCATCATTATAGGTTGTCACTTGCGTCCGTCAACCATCACAAGGGCCCACCTTCGGAATCAAGGGGGGTGCTGCTGGAGGTGGCTACAGTCAAGTTATACCCATGGATGAGTTCAATCTCCATATGACTGGAGATATCCATGCGATTACAGCTGCAAACAATCTTCTTGCTGCTGCCATTGACACAAGGATTTTCCATGAAGCTTCTCAATCAGACAAAGCTCTGTTCAATAGATTGTGTCCAGCAAACAAAGAAGGGAAGAGGCGCTTTGCTGATGTAATGCTCCGACGCCTGATAAAGCTTGGCATCTCAAAGACAGACCCCGATGAGCTAACACCGGAAGAAGTGAGGCGTTTTGCAAGGCTTGATATTGACCCTGCATCCATTACTTGGAGACGGGTCATGGATGTTAATGATCGCTTCCTGAGGAAAATCACCGTTGGGCAAGGCCCTGAAGAAAAAGGCATGGTGAGAGAAACAGGCTTTGACATATCTGTGGCAAGTGAGATAATGGCTGTATTAGCTCTTACAACTTCCCTTCCTGACATGAGGGAAAGACTTGGAAGAATGGTGATAGGCAACAGCAAGGCAGGTGAGCCGGTTACAGCTGATGATCTTGGTCTTGGAGGTGCCTTGACTGTCCTAATGAAAGATGCTATTCATCCCACCCTTATGCAAACTCTTGAAGGAACTCCTGTTTTAGTGCATGCTGGACCTTTTGCTAACATTGCACATGGGAACTCTTCCATAGTTGCTGATAAGATTGCTTTGAAGTTGGTTGGGAAGGGTGGTTTTGTTGTTACAGAAGCTGGTTTTGGTGCTGATATTGGGACTGAGAAATTCATGGACATAAAGTGTAGGTATAGTGGATTGACACCTCAGTGTGCTATTATTGTGGCCACAATTAGGGCTCTTAAAATGCATGGAGGAGGCCCAGATGTTGTGGCTGGGAAGCCTTTAGATCATGCATATGTCAGTGAAAATGTGGCTCTTGTTGAAGCTGGATGTGTTAATCTTGCTAAGCACATCTCAAACACAAAGGGTTATGGAGTGAATGTTGTAGTAGCAATCAACAAATTTGCAACAGACACAGACGCTGAAATGGAAGTTGTGAAAAAGGCGGCTATGGCAGCTGGGGCTTTCGATGCTGTCGTCTGCTCCCACCATGCACACGGTGGTAAAGGAGCGGTTAGTTCTCTTCTCTTGTCTGGATTATTAATTCAGACATTCCATTTTAATGAATGAATTACATGCAGCTCTCCCCCATGGTCTAAAAAAAGGACATTCTATACATGACATCTCTTTTGGAGAAATATTTAACTGCAAATCTGTTGTCCATTTCATATGTTTGTCTTCCGGTGCTGATGATGTAGTGAATTTTGTTTCTGTACTTGTGACTGTTCTTTAGTGTCCAACATAGACCAGCCCCTTGAGTAATTAATATTATTGTCTGTTGCCAGACTTTTCAGCTTATCAACAATATCAAAGTGGTCACTGCACCAAACAGTTCTGACAGTTATGCCCATGCATCCCTCTGCATTTCACTAATACATTATTGCCTAGCGAGTTGATTTCATAAGAAAACATGCTTATTTCTTCAATTTAAGAACATTTGAAGTCCAAATTTTACAGAATCGAACTAGTTGCCTAACTCTATCATGTCATTTAACTTGTATATTCAGGTTGATCTTGGAGTCGCTGTTCAAAGAGCATGTGAAAGCCAGGCAGAGCCCCTGAAGTTTTTATATCCTTTAGATTCTAGCATAAAGGAGAAGATTGAGTCAATAGCTAAGTTCTATGGTGCTAGTGGTGTTGAATACTCTGAACAGGTATTTCCTTGTGTTCTTCTTCCGTTGTACTCCCTCCGTCCCATAATATAAGATGTTGTTTTGACACTACATTAGTGTCAAAAAACGTCTTACATTATGGGACAGAGGGAGTAATTACTTACTGTAATTGTGAGATTTGTTCTATTATGAGAATTATGGAACACTCTGTGCCTGCAGTTATAAGATTTTGCCTGCTGACTTGTTTATTACGTCTTTCCTGTAGGCCGAAAAGCAAATTGAGATGTACACCAAGCAAGGCTTCTCCAACCTCCCGATATGCATGGCGAAGACTCAGTACTCCTTTTCTCATGTTCCATCCATGAAGGGCGCGCCGTCAGGCTTCGTGCTGCCGATAAGAGACGTGCGGGCCAGCATCGGAGCCGGTTTCATCTACCCGCTCGTCGGGACCATGAGCACAATGCCTGGTCTCCCTACAAGGCCCTGCTTCTATGAAATCGACATCGACACGGCCACCGGCAAAGTAATGGGTCTGTCATGAGCTTCGCTGGGCACCGTTTCTAGGCTGGTGGTCCTGTGCTGTTGCGCAATTGAATCGACAGTGTGCAGTTTCAATTTTGGGGACATTTCCTGAAGCAGAATAAACGAATAATGGCCGCATCGGGTGGCTTGGTGCGATTGTGGGGGGTAGTACATTTCAGTTACCTGATGGATGTAGATTTGGTCGAACCATAGCGTCTGTCTGTACTCTGTTGGTGTTCCTTATGTTTTGATGTTCAGCTTTATGGGCGTGCTTTGCTGGTTCTATTTCATGCAGAATTTTCTTTGCGTTGCTACATAACGATGGGCTGGGTCTGCCGCAAGCGACGGCAAATCAAATGTTGTCATTACTGGGCCGCTCCGTCCACCCAGCTTGGGCCGTGCCAGACGGCGACATGGAGTTATCACGCTGCCAATTTTTGCGTTCGTCTCCCCCATAAAAAACCAGTTTGCTTTTCCCTTCAACGACTCCTTTTCTTTTTACAACTTACTTTTTTTTTGCTTGGTAGGACTGATGTTCTAGAAAAATGGGTTAAATTAAAAAGGTCTTTGCTCTAAAAGAAAGAAAGAAAGAAAGAAAGAAAGAAAGAAGAAAACATAGGATGAAATATAGCAGCCACATAGACCAACTGAACGGTAGGCTCTCGTAGCTGCCTGTGCCCCGAAGTCAATGGCCGTGCCGAGCACGTCCCACGCACGGGAAGCCGTCAGTCAATAGTCAAGACCTCGCCGGCAGGGCAGGGCGACGCCGGTTCGCCGACACCGACGTGGCTCACATGCCTGCCCTGTTTCCTCGAACGCCACCGTCTCGCTCTCAAACCCTACCGCTCAGCCCAGCGCGACCGGCGCAGAGGCCACTTCACCGGTCAAACCCGACGACATTGCCGGCCGCATGGCAGCAACAGCTAACCGCCGTAGGCGCTGCGAGACACGGTCAGAGCACACGAGGCGAGCTAGGGCGGGATGGGCCAGCCAGCATGGCCTGGCAATCCACTCCTCGTCAGCCCGTTCCGTGGTACCGCTTGCAAGTTGCAACGGGGCGACACGGAGATCATTGGCCGGATCGATGTGACGTGAGTCTTTTAAGCGTTTCTATCTACTAGTACTGGTACTGGTGTGCTTGCTAATGCGCTGGGCCTACCGTCCATGATGGTGCGCTGCCGGTCGGGTACGAGATGGGCCGAAAAGGTTGGCTCGTGGTCGGCATGTTTCTGTGCCCTGCCGCATGCCTTCCTATGATACGAGTGGATTGCATTTGCATGCGTGCGTTGCTGCTTTTGCATATACCGTCGCGAGTAACTTTCTCCCTCTCTAATCTCCACCGTACAGTGGTTGGGAACTTGGGATGCGTCGTTTCTTCCTCGTGGTTGTCGCAATCACCTCAAGCAGTGGCAGTCCGCTACTAATTGCGTCCAGTAGACGTGCTTTGGCACCGTACGTAGCGCTTGCCGTGCCGAACTGGATACCCGCGGTGCAGCGCCGTGCTGTGCTGTGCTGCTACATCCACACTGGCACACTCGACGTCTTTTCGTCGTTCTCATAATATACGTACTACTACGTGCTAATCTTGGGGGACTTCGTCAGAACCCACGAGAGGAGGACTCTTTATTTCAAGAACGTGAGAATTTCGGTCCAAAACGAACACCGTCACGGGGTGACTTCTCTTGCGCGTCTAGAAACAGTGCTTCTTTGACAAAATATGCACGTTTTCCTTGAACTCTCACCGCCCTAAAGGCCAAACCCCCGTACTCTCTCATGCGTACAATTATATACGCGTGTGTCCCCATAATTGCTACTTTCGACATCCGTAGGAGTAAGGGGTGGAAATGCAGGAAAACGTTTCTCCTAGGCTATGTAAATGTAGTGTTTTTTTTTTCCTACAAAATGTGCACGTTTTTTCTTCAGCTATCACCATCCTAGAGGCCAAACTCCCGTGCTCTCCGATGCAAAAAGATTATATACACCGTGTTGCCTGTGATTGCTACTTTCAATGTCTGTATGAATAGGAAAAAACATGGAAACACTATGGTGCAAAACGGTGGACTGGAAAACATAAGAATTATGTAAACTTACGTGTTTGGTTCACCATAACAGAGAAAAAACACAGGAATTCCACTGAATACAATAAATATAAGTCAAACCATATAAAAAGGTACAATTAAGATGATAGTACCATGTCACTGAAGACTCCCGTTAGGTACTTCATAAAAAGGAAATCAACAAAGAGGTCAAATTAGATTGTAAATTGCATTTTTTCCCCTTTGAAAGCAAGACCAAAAAAAATTCTCGACTATTCCTTTGTGGTATTCCTTTGAACCAAATGAGTGAATGGTTCTTATAGAAAAATTCATCTTCCTATACTTTTTCCATGAACCAAACAAGCCCTCAATTTAGAAAGAGAAAAAAAGAGAAATACACATGATGTAGAAGTTCAACCCAGAAATGGACATATGCCGTGTAGGGGCCAACATATTTTTATTTTAAATGAGGGCCGAAAGGATAAGTTTACAAAGAGGCGGCGAAAGAAATGCTTAGCATGAGCTGTGACCGCACAATCAGAAGTACCATAGACTTAACTTAGCCAACATGTGTGGGTCCAGCAGCCTTTTATTCATTCCCATGGACACATAATTAGACCCGTGCCCTACTCATGGGGTTTGAGCGCTACCCATGTGCACGTAAATGTGTTTAAACCCTAGCCTCTACCATGGGCACGTAAATGTGTCTAAATCCTAGCCTCTACTCATGGGCATATAATTAGAGCCATGCGAGTCGGGTACACATGCCCATGCAAAAAATGCTCGTTCTTAAACAGTTTACTCCATGTTCATAAGAGTACTTTGTGCGGCGAACCTTGTACATGTAGTGGCGTAGTGTCCTACTCTTGGGCATACCATTAGTGAAACATCTCTCCACCAACAACCCACCCATCATAATAGTACAACCGTAGCATACTGGCTACTCTTGGGGATTCCATGAGAACCAACGAGAAGAGAACTCTTTATTTCAAGAACGTGAGAATTCGGTACAAATGAACCCCGTCACGGAATGACTTCTCTTCTACATCTAGAAATAGTGCTTTTCTGGCAATGTATGCATGTTTTCCTTGAGCACTCACCATCCTAAAGGCCAAACCCCCGTACTCTCTCATTTGTAACAATTATACAGGCCGTGTCCCCGTAATTGTTACGTCGGATCCACGTTTGTAGGAATAGAAACAAAAAAAGCAGAAAAAATTCTCCTAGGGGATGTAAAAAATAGGACACTTTTTTTACAACATGCCCATGTTTTTTCTCAGCTCTCACCATCCAAAAGCCAAGCTACCGTACTCTCCCATGTATAAAGATTATATACATTATGCTGCCCATGATTCATACTCCCTCCGTCCCACAATATAAGACGTTTTTAAAAGCAAACAACACTTTCAAATGTCTGTAGGAAAAATGAAAAGGTGTAATTAAGATGATATAATATTAATAAAGATTCTGGTTTGGCACTTCATAAATAGGAATTCTACAAAGAGGTAAGTTAGATCGTAAAATACATTTTTATCCTTTGAAAGTGACACCAAAAACAAATTCCCCCTCTTTCCCTTTGTGGCATTCCTTTGAACCAGATGTCTCAATGGTGCTTATAGAAAATCCCCGATTCCTGTCCTTTTTCCATGAACCAAACAAGCCCTCGATTTAGAAAAAAATACACATGTTGTAGAAGTTCAGCCTAGAAATGGACCTATGCCCGCGACGCGGGAGCAAATATTTTCTTTTATAATGAGGAGAGTTGGGATAAGTCCACAAAGAAGCCCCGAAACCAACGACCTAGCACGAACGATGACTGGACTAAACTTAGCCAAAATGTGTGGCCCACCACCCTTTTGATCATAAACAAACATTTTCTCTGGATACTCTGTATGACATCCTAGCTTAAAAGTGTGGTTTTTGTGCACCCACGTTCAAAACCTTAGAAAAACATATAAAAAAATATGAAATTTCGTGGATGCGATTTTGACCAAATGTTTTAGGCGCTTGCAAAATTTGGTGGTGAAATGACAACCGACGAGCTGCAGTTTGTGCTGAAAACATATGAATAGTAACTTGGGTGCAGAGCATTTTTTGTATTTCGTTTTGTATGGAGATCATTGATGTTTTTTGGTGACCAAACTTTGCAAGCTTAAAAAACATTTTCTCATAATCACATCCTTGAAGTTTCAAGTTTTTTTTTCCTATTTTTTTGAATTAACTGTTCACTTCATGGGTGCACTGAAGTTGGGTGCAACCACTACTCTGTGTGACATCCTGGCTTAAAGGAACGATAGACTAGTCATATAAACAAGATGCGTCTTCTTTTTTGGAAAACTCATCTTCAAGTTACTTCAGTGACCGTGAAGTTCTTTTTGGATACGCATGAATGAGGACAAAGTGTGCGGTAAAGACCAGTGTTGGTATGTGGGTGCAGTCTAGATCATGCCAATACTAACAACTGTGAGCCTGGGTGAGAGGCTAGAACAACATATAAACTAAGGCGAATAAGAGTGGAATGGGCCGAAGGTAACCATTGGAATATTGGCCTCATTGATTTTTTCACGACAATGGGCCTTTTAGATGGGCAAAAACATCATTGGTATCACTCTCCAAATGTAGCAGTTCTAAAGATGGCAGTAGATAGAGTATGATGCAGGCACAATAATCGCATAGCCAACCCATGTTTCTCATGGGCGTAAAATTCTATCCATCATGCACAAATCCATGCCCGTGCTTATATCCAACGGGTATCGATTCTCGATGGACACCCATTGGGCATATCAACACATCATTGAAGGGTGGTGGCGTAGTTGCTTGGTTCATTGACGCCATCGAGAGGTAGACTTGATATTTTAGGTTTATAGCAGATGTGATCCACCTATAAGATCGGTGGGTCGGGTTTGAACGTACCCATGGGCATACAATTATACCCATGCCTTAGTCATGACTAGTTGGGTAGCATTTGGGCACTACCCATGGGCATGAAAATGTGCACTTACCCTATCAGTGAGGCCAATGGGTATATAAAATTTAGAAAAAAAAACCAGACAATGTGCAAAGATATTGGCTAGATTAGACTCTCCATTGAGATGGAGGAGGTTCTGATCCAATTGCCGTCAAGTGCATACAGGACAATTTACTTATGTTGTCATGTTGTTTCTTATTCTTCGAATAGTCCACTTGTCCCATAAGGGGGGGGGGGGTCGTTTGCCCATAGAAACCGAGGTACTTCTAATATATTTTTTATTCTTTTACTGAACTATAGAAAGCCTGTGTTGTTTTCTCAACAACAACAAACAATTGTTTTTTTCGAGACTGGAGCTTTGTTCTTATTTCATTGAAGCGTGTTACTTTCGTAGGGATTGAGTTACCTTTACTAATAGGAACCATAAGCCAATGATAATTTATAGCGATTTTTTGCAAGCCTTGTTGTGTAAGTTGATGTTGCATTCGTTTACAATATAGACCGGTTTTATCTAGAACCAACTTTGATACAATACAATTGGTACAACATATTCCAGTTATCTAGTTCAAACATCATCTTTTCATCATGAGTTTGACTGGCTGAAATTACACCTGAAGTTCTTCCAAGCTTCATACTGGAAGAACCTTGATAAAATCGTATGCTACTTGGTCATTTCAGGAATATAAACCGAATGCCAACAACTTCCGGGCAATTATTTATCTAACAAAGTGGAAGTCAATTTCCATGTTTTTTACAACATATAACATATGATAAGTTGATAAGTATGTGGTGCCAAAATTGTCATACTAGAGACAAGCTGATTATAGCCATGGGATAGGTGCTGGAATTTAGTCTATATTGGGGGCAGCCCAATAACTATTTCAGAAATTCCTAATAAATCCTAGAGGCCCACTTAGCCCATTTGTGCAAAGCAAGGGATACTACTAAAGTTTAGTCCCACATTGCTAGTTTAGTGGGAGTTGGACCTCCTTATAAGGGAGATCTTTCCTCACTTGTATGAGCATGAGAACAAGAGGGACATCCACGCGCGCTCCTCCGCCGCCGCCCGCCGCGTCACGACGCGCCGCGCCACGGGTTGCGGGAATGAGCCGACTCGATATCTAAATTTTTGCCACGCACTACGGGTATACGAAAGGTCACTCGGGATCTGGAAAGTTTTTGCTGTAGTGGATATTGAATATGAACGCTGCACCCTTCGGCTGTTGTCTGTTCGTTTCATCTCCCGCGTTCCCTTCAGCTCCCGGCGCAGCCTCTTGCCTCCTTCTCTTGCGCCTATAAAAGGGAGGTCGCTCCTCTCAGAGAGACGCACCAGAACTTCTCCTTCCTCTCACCATTGGTTCCAATCTCTGAGCTGCTGTTGTCTTCCTCATCCCGGCTTGCGGAGTGCACCGCAGGTCGGGACAGTAGGCCTCCGAAACTGCACATCTTTGAGTCTTGTACGGGAGAAGGGTGATAAGGTTTTTGGGGAGCGCTCTGTGCGACTACTGGCTGACTCCTTCATCACAGACGCCCCGGACTCCGACGACTACTTCCCCGACGACGACTTCTTCTCCGACGTCGACAACCTCCTCGACGACATGGCTGGCGAGGACACCGACCCCAAGTCCAGTGCTACTGCTGTTGTTGTCCCGTATGTGTTCTTCTTTCTGTTAGATATCCTGCCACGGTTTCTCGTACTAGTACTTGCCCTAAATATGTTAGGTTATACCTCATATATGCAACTAGTTCTACTGTCTGCTATAGATATGGTTGGCTACGGTTCATATATGCAGAAGCTATTTACCTTCTCTCTGTCAGAACGCATGACTTGTTTTATCTCTACTATATTAGTCATGCTTTATCTAGTATTTCTGTTAATAAAATCATTTGGTAAATTGCTTATATTTCCAACAATCCAAAAACCTTATTATAGGCAATTTACCCTAAGTGGTTTGCCCTAAGTGGTTTTGCTGCTTCCGTGAGACCTCCTATGTTTGAGGGTATCCACTATAAGAGGTGGCGCGTGAGAGTAGTCTTATGGTTTCAAACCATGAGTTGCTATGACGCCACTCTCGGCAAACCTGAAGGGGAGCTTGATGCTCAACAGCACAAGCCTTTCAGAAAATGGATACTCTGTTTAAGGATGCTCTCTTGAGTGTTCTTGGTGAGAACATAGTTGATGCTTATGCGTCAATTGATAATGGAAAAGATATGTGGGATGCACTCGAGGCCAAGTTTGGGGTCTCGGATGCTGGCACTGAGTTGTACATCATGGAGCAATTCTATGACTACAGGATGACTGAAGAGCGCTCCGTGGTTGAGCAAGCTCATGAGATACAATCATTTGCTAGAGAACTTGAGCACTTCGGTTGTATGCTACCGGAAAAGTTTGTTGCCGGAGGCATCATCACTAAGCTTCCTCCTTCATGGAGGAACTTTGCTACCTTGCTGAAGCATAAGAGACAAGAGTTTTCCGTCCCGGATCTCATTGGCACTCTTGATGTGGAAGAAAAGGCCAGAGCAAAGGACACACGTGCTCGAGGTATTGAGGGAGGATCTGGTACAGAAGAAGAACTTCCAACCCCACAAGTTCAAGAACAAGGGCAAGTTTGATGGTAAAGCAAAGTTTGATGGGAAGAATAAGGTTGTGCAACACACAAACTTCAAGAAGAAGAATGACAAGAAGAAATGTGTCTGTCATGTGTGTGGGGATCCTGATCATTGGGCTCCTAGTTGCCCTAATCGCTATGACAAGCGTCACCCTAGGAAAGGCGGCAAGACCGCTAATGTTGTCATTGGAGACACTGACATGAAGGATGATGGGTATGGTATATTTCCCACTATTCTTTCAGTATGTCATTCTTCTGATTGGTTGATTGACACGGTGCTAATGTGCATGTATGTTCAGTTCGTGGTTTTGACACGGTCGATCTGAAGTTTACTTCGGGGAAGATCGTGCGGCTGAAGAACGTGCATTATGTCCCCTCCGTCAATAAAAATCTTGTTAGCGGATCTCTTCTGTGTAGAGATGGCTACAAGCTTGTCTTTGAGTCGAATAAATTTGTAATATCCAAGTATGAAACCTTTGTTGGTAAAGGCTATGATTCAGGAGGTCTGTTTCGTTTATCCTTATCAGACGTTTGCAATAAAGTTGTTAATCATATTTGCAACAATAGTGAATCCAATGTGTGGCATTCACGTCTCTGTCATGTTAATTTTGATTGCATGTCGCGACTAGCAAAGTTGAACTTAATCCCTAGTTTCACCACTGTCAAGGGATTTAAGTGTCAAGTTTGTGTGCAAGCTAAGCAACCTCGTAAGTCTCACACGACTGCGGAAACGAGAAATCTTGCACCACTAGAGCTCATACATTCAGATCTATGTGAAATGAATGGTGTTTTGACAAAAGGTGGAAAGAAATATTTCATGATGTTAATTGACGATTCCACTAGATACTGCCGTGTGTATCTTCTGAAATCTAAGGATGAGGCTTTGAACTTTTTCAAGATCTATAAAGCTGAAGTGGAAAACCAACTTGATCGAAAAATCAAGAGGCTTAGGTCCGACCGTGGTGAAGAGTATTTTTCCAATGAATTTGATGCTTTTTGTGCGGAACATGGTATAATCCATGAGAGGACGCCTCCCTACTCACCTCAGTCAAATGGGGTGGCCAAAAGAAAGAACCATACTCTAACTGATTTGGTTAACGCCATGTTAGACACATCGGGTCTCTCCAAGGCATGGTGGGGGGAGGCGATATTGACCGCATGTCATGTCCTGAACCGAGTCCACACAAAGAACAGAGAGATAACTCCATTCGAGGAATGGGAGAAGAAAAGGTTAAAACTCTCTTATCTGCGAACATGGGGTTGTTTGGCGAAAGTCAATGTTCCAATTCCAAAGAAGTGGAAGCTTGGACCAAAGAATGTGGATTGTGTTTTCCTGGGATATGCTTTTCATAGCATTGGCTATAGATTCTTGGTTGTAAAATCTGAGGTACCTGACATGCATGTCGGTACGATCATGGAGTCGAATGATGCGACTTTCTTTGAAGATATCTTTCCCATGAAGGATATGGCTACCTCATCTAATCAGGAGATGCCTAGTTCATCGAATTAGGAACCAGTTACAATTACCAAACCTGCCATTTCGATAGAACACTTTGAAAGTCCTGTGGAGGAAAACAATGAAGTTCCTACTAGGAGCAAGAGACAGAGGACTGCAAAGTCCTTTGGTGATGATTTTCTTGTGTATCTCATAGATGACACTCCCAGTTCTATTTCAGAGGCTTATGCATCTAAAGATGCTGACTACTGGAAGGAAGCGGTTCGTAGCGAGATGGATTCCATCTTGGCGAATGAAATTTGGGAGATAACTGATCATCCTGATGGGTGCAAACCTATAGGATGTAAATGGGTATTCAAGAAGAAGCTTAGGCCTGATGGTACTATTGAAAAGTACAAGGCTCGGCTCGTGGATAAGGGTTATACCCAAAAGGAAGGTGAAGACTTTTTTGATACTTACTCACTTGTGGCTCGACTGACCACTATTCGAGTTCTACTTTCACTAGCTGCCTCGCATGGTTTTCTTGTTCATCAAATGGATGTTAAGACTGCTTTCCTAAATGGAGAGTTGAACGAGGAAATTTATATGGAACAACCAGATGGGTTTGTACTAGATGGTCAGGAAGAAAAAGTGTGCAAGTTGCTAAAGTCTTTGTATGGACTCAAGCAAGCACCCAAACAGTGGCATGAGAAGTTTGAAAAAACTTTAACAGCTGCATGCTTTGTTGTAAACGAAGCTGACAAATGTGTGTACTATCGCCATGGTGGGGGCGAGGGAGTTATCCTTTGCTTGTATGTTGATGACATCCTGATTTTCGGAACAAATCTGAATGTTATGAAGGAGTTCAAAAAGTTTCTGTCTCGTTGTTTTGAGATGAAGGATTTAGGAGTGGCTGATGTCATTCTGAACATCAAGTTGTTGAGAGACGATGATGGTGGGATTACATTACTTCAATCTCACTATGTGGAAAAGATCTTGAGTCGCTTTGGCTACAGTGACTGCAAGCCCTCTCCAACACCATATGATGCGAGTGTGTTACTTCGAAAGAATCGAAGAATTGCTAGAGATCAATTGAAATATTCTCAGATTATTGGCTCGCTTATGTACTTAGCCAGTGCTACAAGACCTGACATCTCTTTTGCTATTAGCAAACTGAGTCGGTTTGTCTCAAAACCAGGAGATGTGCATTGGAAAGCTCTAGAGAGAGTTTTGCATTATTTGAAAGGCACTGCAAATTATGGAATTCACTACACCGGGCACCCAAAGGTGCTTGAAAGGTATAGTGACTCAAACTGGATCTCAGATGCTGATGAGATAAAGGCCACGAGCGGATATGTATTCACTCATGGAGGTGACACTGTTTCTTGGAAGTCTTGCAAGCAGACCATCTTAACGAGGTCAACAATGGAAGCAGAACTCACAACACTAGATACAGCTACGGTCGAAGCAGATTGGCTTCGTCGGCTCTTGAATGACTTGCCGGTTGTTGAGAAACCTGTACCGGATATTCTTATGAACTGTGACAATCAAACTGTGATTACGAAAGTGAGCAGCTTAAAGGATAACATGAAGTCATCAAGACACGTTCAGCGAAGGTTAAAGTCTGTTAGAAAAATGAGGAACTCCGGAGTTATTGCATTGGATTATATCCAAACGTCAAAAAATCTGGCAGATCCTTTTACTAAGGGTCTATCACGTAATGTGATAGATAATGCATCGAGGGAGATGGGTATGAGACCCACAATATGAGTTGTTCACAGTGGTAACCTATTCTTTGTGATCGGAGATCCCGTGAATTAGATGTGGAAGACAAGTTGTTGGTCAACTGAGAGGAGAGTATCCTTACTATCAACAATACCACTCCATGAAGATGCAATACTCTCCTAATCTGCATGGCAGGTTGATGTATATCTTAATGTGTTCTAAGTGGCTCATTTAAGCAGAGATGTTGTCCTGTAGAACATCTTTTGAAGAACACACCTATATGAGTCTGATTGTCAAACGTCGCAATCTATGAGAGTAGGGTTCTCTCTAGTAAACTCATGAAAGGTCTCGGAGTATGACGCATAAGCTCCACCCGCGGGGAAGACCCACGGTAGCCACGTATCGGTCAAGGCTTTATGTGAAGCTAGATTCGCAGAAAACTTGCAGTTCAAGGCCCAGTCCACTGTTCAAGTTGCTTACTAGTGTAGCATAGAGTTCTAGGTGGAATTTCAACTTAACAGTCTCCACTGCAGTACCGGTATATAAAACAGTGTTTTGGAACTAAAGGCAAATCTCTGTGTGCCTCTAGGATCTGGTTGGGGATTGCTGGAATTTAGTCTATATTGGGGGCAGCCCAATAACTATTTCAGAAATTCCTAATAAATCCTAGAGGCCCACTTAGCCCATTTGTGCAAAGTAAGGGATACTACTAAAGTTTAGTCCGACATTGCTAGTTTAGTGGGAGTTGGACCTCCTTATAAGGGAGGTTCTTTCCCCACTTGTATGAGCATGAGAACAAGAGGGACATCCACGCGCGCTCCTCCGCCGCCCGCCAGGTATACGAAAGGTCACTCGGGAGCTGGAAAGTTTTTGCTGTAGTGGATATTGAATACGAACGCTGCACCCTTCGACTGCTGTCTGTTCGTTTCATCTCCCGCGTTCCCTTCAGCTCCCGGCGCAGCCTCTCGACTCCTTCTCTTGCGTCTATAAAAGGGAGGTCGCTCCTCTCAGAGAGACGCACCAGAACTTCTCCTTCCTCTCGCCACCGGTTCCAATCTCTGAGATGCTGTTGTCTTCCTCATCCCGGCTTGCGGCGTGCACCGCAGGTTGGGACAGTAGGCCTCCGAAACCGCACCTCTTTGAGTCTTGTACAGGAGAAGGGTGATAAGGTTTTTGGGGAGCGTTCTGCGCGACTACTGGCTGACTCCTTCATCACGGACGCCTCGGACTCCGACGACTACTTCCCCGACGACGACTACTTTCCCGACATCGACAACCTCCTCGACGACATGGCTGGCGAGGACACCGACCCCAAGTCCAGTGCTACTGCTGCTGCTGTGCCGTATGTGTTCTTCTTTCTGTTAGATATCCTGCCACAGTTTCTCATACTAGTACTTGCCCTAAATATGTTAGGTTCTTCCTTAGATATGCAACTAGTTCTACTGTCTGCTATAGATATGATAGGCTAGGGTTCATATATGCAGAAGCTATTTACCTTCTCTCTGTCAGAACGCATGATTTATTTTATCTTTACTATATTAGTCATGCTTTATCTAGTATTTCTGTTAATAAAATCATTTGGTAAATTGCTCATATTTCCAACAATAGGCTCACTAAGCAATGATTATATCCAAATAATCTCATACGTTCCAGTTGCAAGCACTTTGTATTCATATTTTGTGCTTTATTTCAGGTGAGTCGTCTATGCTTGTTCTTGAGACTGTAGAATGTTTCATGGCATTCCAAGATATGAAGTTTGCTCAAAAAAATATAGCAGACCGACGTGTTGACCTTCTATCATCAATACAACATGCACAATTAGCGCCCAAAAATGCACTCACTGAGGTGGATGGTGACCTAAAGATCAAGTAAGCACTTATAATTTTATTTAATCTATGCCAAGGTCCTTTTAGTTGATGCCCGATGGGTAGCTTTTTGGAGCATGCAAATATTAGCATATCTTGTTTACAAAGAAGCAATGCCAAACCTTGTAAGAGCCACGAATAGAAGCACACCAACTGTACTCATGCATTTGGTGCTATCCTCAAGTTCTAATAAATCTCCAACAGGTGTCAGACAGTTTCTCAATGTTTGATATTGAAGTTGAAGTTGCTTCACAGTCTCTCATATCAACACCGGTTAACAGATCGACGTATCCGGCTCCGACCCAACGTGGCCAGCTCCGATCCTGCCACCACACCACTCTATACACGACTGTGCTCACGTGATCCTGATATCTTCAAATTCTCACTTTTTGCCCATTGTCGATTCGCTAAATGGGCCCCTTCTCCAATAATTCGGGTCCATCACAAATTGTCTGCCATGTGGATGAGGGGTTTGCGCTGAAAATACCGGCCTTCAGCCTACCGTTTGGGCAGTAGTATTTCGCTCTACCCGCACACAAAAGCTTTCAACGATGGTTAGAGAGTCGACATGCTTGTCGCAACATAAGGCCAACTCCACCGCATGATCCCAAACGGACGTCCGGATTGTTCGGATTTTGTCCCTTTGAGACGTCGATGGGTTCACCCGCGTCCGCCTTTGTCAGATGGGTCGTGCGTGCGCGCACCGCGCGGCCGCATCCCAAATCGTGTCCGGGGTGGACGTGAATTAAAACAAATATAAAAACTAGAATGAAATAACTAAAAAACTAAATAAAAGCATTTTAAAAAAACATAAAACATATATAGGGGACGGCCACTTAAACTGCCCAGTTTGCACGACCACTTAAAAGGCCCGGTTTTCATAATTAACATATAAAACAAAATTAAAAAACGCCTCTGCATCCCGCCGCGCCCGTCGGTGCCGTGGCCGTCGCCGTCTTCACTGGCCGCCGGTGTCGTCGTCGCTGACGAGGTCGACGTAGTCCGGCGGCGTCCACAGGTGGGCCGGAGGTGCGTGGTGGACGGGGGCGGGCTGGACGGCCTGCACCACCTCCTCCCGTGGCGAGGCCTCCCGCTCCGGTGACCGCGGCGGAGTGGGGCACCAGTTCACGCCCACGCCGGCGGACATCTCCGGAGCAGTGCAGGACCAGCACCACCCCTGGCCCAGCAGCTGCTGGAACGCGGCCGGCGGGTCCTCCCTCCTCTCGTCCTCCACGGCCACCATCTGGAGCTCCGGGAAGGCGACGTCCCTGGCGGCAGAGAGGGCCATGGCCTCCTCCAGGCCGTCCCACTGCCGCTCGTCGTGCGTCTACATGGAGTCGTCCATGACACGCTTGAGGAGACGGGCCTCCTCCTCCGCTGACATGCGAGGAGGTGGAGGGGGCGACGGAGACGGCGACGGCGTGGGCATGACGCCGCGGACCCGCCTACGCCTGCGCTCCTGGGCGCGCTCCCGTGGCCGCCGCGGCCCCGTCGACGTGCCGGCGAAGAAGGAGGCGCGCCTGGTGTCGTGCTCGTCACGAAACCAGGTGTCCCATAGCGGGGAGTCGGGGGCGTACCTGGCGTCGTAGAATAGGTCGTCGGGGAGGAGGCGGCGGCAAAGCTCGATCTCCTCGTCGCGCGCACGGCCGCTCGTCGGGACCGGCGGGATGGGGACCCGGTCGGCGGAGAGGTGCCAGTTATTGGGGAGATGGGCGTCGCTCCAGGGGAGCGGCGTCCTCGTCTCCCAATAACGGCGGCACACCGACGCTCGGACGTAATGCCGGTCGCGCTCGCCGGCGGACGTGGGCGCGATGGAGAAGGCGGGCGGCGCAGGGGCCCGACGTGGTGGCGATGGCGAGGCGGGCTCCTCCTTCTTCACCGAGCCGCGGCGGCGTCCCGACGAGGAGCCGGCCTCGCGGTCGTGCCTGCCTTTGCGGCCGTAGTTCCAGAGGCCCATGGCTCCGGGCGGCCGGCCGGCGAGGTCTAGGCTAGGGTTTGGGACGTGGTCGCCGCTGTCGGGTTTCGAGGAGGCCGCTGGGTGGCGTGGGGCAGTGTGGACGACGACCCGTCCATGCTTCCCACTTAAAGGACGGCGACCGCTCGACGTGCGGATGACAGGTGAGGCCGCCCGCTCGTGCGCATTGATGTGGGCGGGTGGGAGATAGGTGGCCGCCTGCCACGCGGCCCCGACGCGGACGAGCGCGCGTCCGTTTGGTGTCCGCCGCGACCCAAACCCGGCGCAAGTTTGCGCTCGAAATGGGTTGGCCCGGACACAAAACGGACAAGATGGGTCCGGACCGTCGCGCGCTGGGCCGCCTCCTTTATCCGTTTTACTCCAAATGGACGCGGTCAGACAGGATAGAGTCGCGCGGTGGAGTTGGGCCAAGGGATTGGTTAAATAGGTAGAAATCTTGGAAGCCGGTGCCACATTGCCCCTTCGGCTTTGTAATGTGATCCCATTCGCGCGGGGTGCGTATTTCGCTTCACTTGCGCAGATCTCACGCCAAGCCGCCATATCCGACGACCACTTGTTTTAATCGGCATCAAGCCTTTTTTTTTCTTTCATCCAAAATCACGTCGTTTCGGCCATGCCAAATACGCAAATAGACCAACACTTCCCTAGACGGAATGTTTAGGATGATTCCACTGAACCGTGATCAAACTTAGTCCGGTGAGCAAATATGTACGCTCAGATCACATGAAGCCACCAAACGTAGGAGCTGGTAGGTGGATAGCTCACTCACTCACTCACCCTCGGTGGTGTACTAGTAGCACACGAGAGCGACCGGGACGTGCGAAGGGCGGGGGCTCATCATGGCGCTGGCCCAACCGAAACAGCAGCGGCAAGTGGCCGGTCCGCGGCGGAGATGGACAGGAGGCCGCGGGCAGGGGACATCGCAGAGGGACACGATGCAACTTCCCAATCAGCTGCGTGCTCCCCGTCCCCCGAGGGAGCCCGGCCCGGCCCCCCCTCCCCTCCTAATCTGCTCCATCGTGAGCTTTCTGTAGCACGCCGCACAGTGAGCGATCCGACACACGCGGTGACATATGGACATGGTTGCCGATGATGATGATCGGCGCCCCGCCGAGCCTCGACGTCGCCTAGCTGGCTCTGTTGGTAGTGGCCTGGCGATCCGCGCGGTTTTGGAGCTCGTTATTGGCACCGCGCTCCCTTGGGCGTGGCAAGGCGAGATTCTGGAAGGAACTGTGCGCCCTAGAGGCTCTCTCTCTCTCTCTCTCTCTCTCTCTCTCTCTCTCTCTCTCTCTCTCTCTCTCTCATGCGTGCGCCCCAAATTCTGGGCATATGGCCCGTAGCCTTGTTGCTCCATCTATCATCCAAGACGAGCATGCTTAGACGTATGGACCATGGAGGAGTATTCCATCATGGTACGAGGAAAAGACGGCATGACACGTCCGGTACCGTGAACTTTGAGCTAATTCCTTGAACTAATCATGTGACCCCTCAGCTAATCAGGTTTATGACCCCCTTGACCAGCGTCACGCGAGACGCCGAGGTCGCAGCTACCCCGGCCCGGAGTACGTACTAAAATCAAAAGCGCCATGAAGACCGGGGGGCCATGCAGGCCACGTTGCCGTCAGCAGAGCAGGACGGACGGACGGGCATCGATCGGCATCATTGCTGAATCTTCCGTTCCGTGCCGTCCCGCAAGTAAAAGATCCATCAACAAGACCCGCGGCCCGTTTCCGTGCGGCGGCATTGGTGGGGGGCCGGCCGCCGTGATCCGGGGAGAAAGATCTTTGGGGTCGTCAGACTCGGCTTGGCCTCGTCTAGATAGGGCGTTAAATGAACGGATGAGTGACTGCGCTCCTGGCCATGCACGAGTCATGACATTGACACGGACCCCGCGCTGCGTTGCATTCATCGGTCGCCTTCCTCGTTGTCACTCGCGACGTGGACTCCGAGGCGACGGTTTCCGGGGTCGTGTTTATGGGCGAGGAGACGAGAACGAAAATGCGTGTACACTTGACGATGGGGCGGGCATGGTGGGGGAGCAGCAGCGGTGGCATTGCCAGTAGATGGGGGTACGGCAATGGGCACTGGCATCGGCATTGGCGTGCCAAACCGGGGCAGCACGACACGAGGACCACCTGTACAACGTTGTAGTACTCCTTGACAGCTCCTGCGTATGGCGCGGTCGGCGCTGCGCAGTGCTCGCTTGATGATACGACCACTCATCCGTCGTAAGTAAGCACTGTTGCATTGTTCATACGCTACTACACCATAGTTAGTACTAGCACTTGGCTGCAAAACAGTTTGAGTCGTAGCATGGTTGAGCGCACCACACACACACACGACGCCGCATCTTTTCACCCTCGATCTTCGAGTAAAATCTTATCTACGCTTTCACTCACTCTACCAGTAAAGAGCGAGTGGCAGTAGTGGGCGTCGATGCGCACACGCTCTGGGCTGGGTGGGCGTCATGATTTCACAAATCAGCGGCGCAGACCCCCCCAACACCATCGCGGCAAGCGAGCAGAAACGCCACAGCGCC